>NW_019250834.1:0-1294 GCF_002742605.1 Olea europaea var. sylvestris
TATGAAATAATGAAAACCGGCCATAACCTCTCAAGTCTCAACCAGGGGCGGATAATACAAAATCATTTCTCAATTCTCACAATAAAAAATCAGCAGAAAGAAAGTAATGACAATTGACAAATATAGTCATATCATATAGATAGTGAAAATCCACATTAAACTTCAATCAACTGATCAAGGAACTGAAAATCCACATTAAACTCCAAACTTACTTCGCAGCACGGCAGCAGGTTGGGCTTCGCCAGTAATCGCCTTTATCTTTTTATTGTATAGCTTCTTCGTTCTTTTGGGCTCCGGCAGCTTCGGGAAATCGGGCTTCTCCAGTTTCGGACTTCTTCTTCGCGGTCGCAGCAGTTGGCACTTAGCACTAGGCGGTGGACTGGACGGGAACTACAGTCTAGTCTAGAAGCCGGCGTCTGGCGAGTTGGAGTGCAGGCTGTGGACTGTGGAGCAAGGGTCGGCGATTCGGCGGCCGGTCGACACTCGACGGCAGTCGGCAGAGATAGAGGCGAAGAAGGGAGAAGGGTTTGGTTTTGTTTTGATTTTTGATTTGAATGAATACGGTTTGATTGGAAATTTGGAATGAAATCGGGTCTGGGTAGTGGGTACGGGTAATGGGCTGAGGCAAATAGGCTGGGGCTTGGGCTTGGACAAAATTGCTTAATAGGGCTTTAACAAAAAAAAAATAAAAAATTTGGGCCTAATGAAGCCCAAAAGTTCAGTGCGGGCATCTGCCCGCACTGGGCCTAATGGGGCTCCGCCCCTGGACGGAAAGATTATCATATTACATTTAATGAAATAACAAGTTTCAATGCTCTATTAGTTAAAGTATTAATACTTTATTTCATATTCTAGTGGTTGAATCTAAAAAATATAAATTGATTAAAAGGAAAAATAACTAATGATTGTAAAAAGGTAAAAATAAAAAATAAAAATAAAGAATTTGTTGGAGTAGTTTGTTTTCAAGTGAAAATAGAAATACTCTTCAATAAAAAAAAAATTAAAATAAAATCTATCAAAGATAGAAGGACTTCTTAAGTAATTTCGTAGGGGCAATATAGACTGTTTACGATTTCTGCCTATTTATTATTAGCATTTAGCACACGTTGTGATGCGTGCTAAGCATTTTTGTATTTTTAACACCGCACGTGCCACGAGGCCTACATGCACATATAATGCAACAAATAATCGGGCGCCAAAGGAAATAAAAGGACAAAAAGAGTCGGTACATTAATGACGAGATAATAATATTACGCCATGTTTGATAGAGATTAAGCCCTTTTTCGACTCCATT
>NW_019250835.1:0-6676 GCF_002742605.1 Olea europaea var. sylvestris
GTACACTGATTTTTAACACATTGTTTGACACTTGCATTGTTGTCAAGTGTCAATTGGATGGGAAAACTATTTGAAATTTAAACCGTCCAACAGGGTAATGTCACATGGCAAAGTGTAAACTAAAGTATAAACCATAGTGTACATGTCGCAAGGTTCTTACCGATTGAACTTTACTATTTGTAGACTGATTTTTGACATGTTGTTTGACACATGCATTGTTTTCAAGTGTCTATTGGATCGAAAAACTATTTGAAATTTAAACTGTCCAACAGGGCAATGTCACGTGGTAAAGTGTTAACTAAAGTGTACATGTCGCAAGGTTCATACCAATTGAACTCTGCAATGTCACCTTGCAAAGTGTAAACTAAAGTGTACATGTAGCAAGGTTCTTACCGATTGAACTTTGCTATTTGTACACTGATTTTTGACACATCGTTTGACACTTGCATTGTTGTCAAATGTCAATTAGATGGGAAAATTGTTTGAAATTTATACTGTCCTACAATGTAATGTCACGTAGCAAAGTGTAAACTAAAGTGTGTACACCATAGTTTAGATGTAGCAAGGTTTTTACCAATTGAACTTTGCAATTTGTACACTAATTTTGTCAGGTGTCAATTGGATGGGAAAATTGTTTGAATTGTAAACTGTCCAATAGAGTAATATCACGTGGCAAAGTGTAAACTAAAGTATACACCACAGTGTACATGTAGCATGCTTCTTACCGATTGAACTATGCTATTTGTACACTGATCTTTAACACGTTGTCTCACACTTGCATTGTTGTCAAGTGTTAATTTGACAAGAAAAGTGTTTGAAATTTAAACTTTCCAACAGGGTAATGTCACGTGGCAAAGTATAAACTAAAGTGTACACCATAGTGTACATATTGTAAGGTTCGTACCGATTAAGTTTTGCTATTTGTACACTGATTTTTGACATATTGTTTGACACTTGTATTGTTGCTAAGTGTCAATTAGATGAGAAAAATGTTTGAAATTTAAACTATCCAACAGGGTAATGTCACGTTGCAAAGTGTAAACTAAAGTGTACGCCATAGTGTACATGTAGTATGGTTCTTACCGATTGAACTTACTATTTGTACACTGAACTTTGACACCTTGTCTAACACTTGCATTGTTGTCAAGTGTCAATTGGATGGGAAAACTGTTTGAAATTTAAACTGTGCAATAGGGTAATGTCACGTGGCAAAGTGCAAACAAAGTGTACACCATAGTTTACACGTAACAAGGTCCTTATCGATTGAACTTTACTATTTGTACACTGATTTTTGACACGTTGTTTAGCACTCGCATTGTTGTCATCTGTCAATTGAATGTGAAAATTGTTTGAAATTTAAACTGTCCTAGAGAGTAATGTCACATGGTAATGTGTAAACTAAAGCGTACACCACAGTGTACATGTAGCAAGGTTCTTATCGATAGAACTTTGCTACTTGTACACCGATTTTTGACACGTTGTTTAACAATTGCATTGTTGTCAAGTGTCACTTGGATGAGAAAACTATTTGAAATTTAAACTATCCAACATGGTAATGTCATGTGGCAAAGTGTAAACTAAAGTGTACACTGTACAGTACATCTCGCAAGGCTCTTACCGATTGAACTTGTTATTTGTACACTGATTTTTGACACGTTGTTTGACACTTACATTGTTGTCAACTGTCAATTGGATGGGAAAACTATTTGTAATATAAACCGTCCAACAGGGTAATATCACGTGGCAACGTGTAAACTAAAGTGTACACCATAGTGTACATGTGGCAAGGTCCTTATCGATTGAACTTTGCTATTTGTACATTGATTTTCGACAAGTTGTTTGACACTTACATTGTTGTCGAGTGTCAATTGGATGAAAAAACTGTTTGAAATTTAAACTGTCCAATAGGGACATGTCACGTAGCAAAGTGTAAACTAAAGTGTACGCCATAGTATACATGAAGCAAGGTTCTTACCGATTGAACTTTGCTATTTGTACACTGATTTTTGACACGTTGCAAAGTGTAAACTAAAGTGTACGCCACAGTGTAAATGTAGCAAGGTCCTTACCGATTGAATTTTGCTATTTGTACACTGATTTTTGACCCACTGTTTGACACTTGCAGTGTTGTCAAGTGTCAACTGGATGGGAAAACTATTTGAAAATTAAACTATCCAATAGGGTAATGTCACGTGGTAAAGTGTAAACTATAGTGTACATGTAGCAAGGTTCATACTGATTGATCGTTGTTACTTGTATACTAATTTTTGACACGTTATTTGACACTTGCCTTGTTGTCAAGTGTCAATTGGATAGGAAAACTATTTTAAATTTAAACTGTCCGATAGGGTAATGTCACCTGACAAAGTATAAACTAAAGTGTACACCGTAGTGTGCATGTTTCAAGTTTCTTACCGATTGAACTTTAATATTTGTACACTGATTTTTGTCACGTTATTTGACGCTTGCATTTTGTCAAGTGTTAATTGGGTGGTAAAACTGTTTGAAATTTCAACTATCCAATAGGGTAATGATACGTGACAAAGTGTAAATAAAATTTACACCATAGTGTACATGTCGCAGGTTCTTACTAATTCAACTTTACTATTTGCACGCTGATTTTTGACACATTGTTTGGCACTTGCATTGTCGTCAAGTGTCAATTGGATGGGAAAACTTTTTTGAATTTAAACTGTCGAACAGTGTAATGTCACGTGGCGAAGTGTAAACTAAAGCGTACACCATAGTGCACGTGTAGCAAGATTCTAACCGATTGAACTTTCTTATTTGTACAATGATTTTTGACACGTTGTTTGACACTTGCATTGTTTTCAAGTGTCAATTAGATGGGAAAACCGTTTGAAATTTAAATTGTCTAACAGGGAAATGTCACGTGGCAAAGTGTAAGCTAAAGTGTACACCATAGTGTACATGTAGCAAGGTTCGTACCGATTGAACTTTGCTATTTGTACACTGATTTTTGACACATTGTTTGACACTTGCATTGTTGTCAAGTGTCAATTGGATGGGAAAACTGTTTGAAATTTAAACTGCCCAGTAGGGTAATGTCACGTGGCAAAGTGTAAACAAAAGAATACACCATAGTGTACATGTAGCAAGGTTCGTACCGATTGAACTTTGCTATTTGTACACTGATTTTTGACACATTGTTTGACACTTGCATTGTTGTCAAGTGTCAATTGGATGGGAAAACTGTTTGAAATTTAAACTGCCCAGTAGGGTAATGTCACGTGGCAAAGTGTAAACAAAAGAATACACCATAGTGTACATGTAGCAAGGTTCGTACCGATTGAACTTTGCTATTTGTACACTGATTTTTGACACATTGTTTGACACTTGCATTGTTGTCAAGTGTCAATTGGATGGGAAAACTGTTTGAAATTTAAACTGCCCAGTAGGGTAATGTCACGTGGCAAAGTGTAAACTAAAGTGTACACTATAGTGTACATGTAGCAAGGTTCTTACTGATTGAACTTTGCTATTTGTACACTGATTTCTGACATTTTGTTTGACTCTTGCATTATTGTCAACCGTCAATTGGATGGAAAAACTATGTGAAATTTAAATTGTCCAACAGGGTAATGTCACGTGGCAAGTGTAAACTAAAGTGTACACCATAGTGTACATGTCGCAAGGTTTTTACTGATTGAACTTTGCTATTTGAACGCAGATTTTTAGCACGTTGTTTGACACTTGCAATGTTGTTAAGTGTCAATTGGATGAGAAAACTATTTGAAATTTAAATTGTCCAGCAGGGTAATGTCACGTGGCAAAGTGTAAACTAAAGTGTGTTCACCATGGTGTACATGTAGCAAGGATCATAACTATTGAACTTTGCTATTCGTACACTGATTTTTGATACGTTGTTTGACACATGCGTTGTTGTCAAGTGTCAATTGGACGAGAAAACTTTTTGAAATTTAAACTGTCCAGCAGGATAATGTCACGTTGCAAAGTGTAAACTAAAGTGTACGCCATAGTGTACATGTAGCAAGGTCCTTACCGATTGAACTTTACTATTCGTACACATAATTTTGACACGTTGTTTGACATTTGCATTGTTGTCAAGTGTCAATTGGATGGGAAAACTATTTGAAATGAAATTTAAACTGTCCAAGAGAGTAATGTCACATGGCAAATTGTAAACTAAAGTGTACACCGTAGTGTACATGTAGTAAGGTTCTTACCGATTGAACTTGCTGTTTGTACACTGATTTTTGACACGTTGTTTCACACTTGCATTGTTGTCAACTATCAATTGGATGGGAAAAATGTTCGAAATTTATACTTTCCAATAGGGTAATATCACGTGCCAACGAGTAAACTAAAGTCTACACCATAGTGTACATGTGGCAAGGTCCTTACCGGTTGAACTTCGCTATATTTACACTGATTTTTGACACGTTGTTTGACACTTGCATTGTTGTCAAGTGTCAATTGGATGGTAAAACTATTTGAAATTTGAACTGTCCAACAGGGATATGTCACGTGACAAAGTGTAAACTAAAGTGTACACCATAGTATACATGAAGCAAGGTTCTTACCGATTGAACTTTGCTATTTGTACACTGATTTTTGACATTTTGTTTGACACTTGCATTGTTGTCAAGTGTCAATTGGATGGGAAAACTATTTGAAAGTTAAACTGTCCAACAAGGTAATTTCACGTGGCAAGTGTAAACTAAAGTGTACACCATAGTGTACTTATTGCGAGGTTCTTACTGATTGAACTTTCCTATTTGTACGCAGATTTTTGACATGTTGTTTGACACTTGCAATTTTGTCAAGTGTCAACTGGATGAGAAAATCGTTTGAAATTTAAACTGTCCAGAAGGGTAATGTCACGTGACAAAGTGAAAACTAAAATGTGTACACCATGGTGTGCATGTATCAAGGTTCTTAACGATTGAAGTTTGTTATTTGTACACTAATTTATGACACGTTGTTTGACACATGCGTTGTTGTCAAGTGTCAATTGGATGGGAAAGCTATTTGAAATTTAAAAAGCCCAGTAGGGTAATGTCAAGTTGCAAAGTGTAAACTAAAGTGTACACCATAGTGTACATGTAGCAAGGTCCTTACCGATTGAACTTTACTATTCGTACACAAATTTTCGACACGTTGTTTGACACTTGCATTATTGTCAAGTGTCAATTGGATGGGAAAACTATTTGAAATGAAATTTAAACTGTCCAACAGAGTAATGTCATATGGCAAATTGTAAACTAAAGTGTGCACCGTAGTGTACATGTTGCAAGGTTCTTACCGATTGAACTTGCTCTTTGTACACTGATTTTTGACACGTTGTTTGACACTTACATTGTTGTCAATTGTCAATTGGATGGGAAAACTGCTTGAAATTTAAACTGTTCAATAGGGTAATATCACGTGGCAACTTGTAAACTAAAGTGTACACCATAGTGTTTGAAAGTTAAACTTTCCAACGCGGTAATGTCATGTGGCAAAGTGTAAACTGAAGTGTACGCCACAGTGTACATGTAGGAAGGTCCTTACGGATTGAATTTTGCTATTTGTACACTAATTTTTGACACATTGTTTGACACTTGTAGTGTTGTCAAGTGTCAATTGGATGGGAAAACTATTTGAAAATTAAACTGTTCAATAGGGTAATGTCACGTGGTAAAGTGTAATGTAGCAAGGTTCAAACCGACTGAACGTTGTTAATTGTTCGGTGATTTTTGACACGTTGTTTAACACTTACCTTGTTGTTAAGTGTCAATTGGATGGGAAAACTCTTTTAAATTTAAACTATCCGATAGGGTAATGTCACGTAGCAAAGTATAAACTAAAGTGTACACTATAGTGTACACGTTTCAAGTTTCTTAACGATTGAACTTTGCTATTTGTACACTGATTGTTGTCACATTGTTTGACGCTTACATTGTTGTCAAGTGTAAATTGGGTGGTAAAACTACTTGAAATTTCAACTGTCCAGCAGGGTAATGACACATGGCAAAGTGTAAACTAAAGCGTACACCATAGTGCACATGTAGCAAGATTCTAACCGATTGAACTTTACTATTTATATAATGATTTTTGACACGTTGTTTGACACTTACATTGTTATCAAGTGTCAATTGGATGAGAAAACTGTTTGAAATTTAAATTGTCTAATAGGGTAATGTCACGTGGCAAAGTGTAAGCTAAAGTGTACACCATAGTGTACATGTAGAAAGGTCCGTACCAATTGAACTTTGCTATTTGCACACTGATTTATGACACTTGCATTATTGTCAAGTGTCCAGCAAGGTAATGTGTAATACCCAGAACTTCACGTTCTACATTTGGCCAATATGATTCATGCATTTCATGCTAATTACATTGTCATTTGTATCAATTTCCTGATTGCCTTCTCTTAAAATGATGCATTTGATCATCAAGGCTTTAAAATCTTTACATGATGATAACCTTCGACTCTTCGATATAGGTGGTGAATTTTATATTGAGCTATGATAGAAAGTTAGATTAACTAAACATTGGAGATTGGCTTGGTAAGTAATGTAATATTTAAAAGGCCGAAAATTTGTATCAACGAAGGTTCAAGTTTTCCATTCGGCTAATCGAGGTCACCTTAAACCCTAGATAGGTAATTCACATATTTGGGACATGAGGGATGAAGTGACATTATCACAAC
>NW_019250835.1:6760-29590 GCF_002742605.1 Olea europaea var. sylvestris
ATCAGAATTTAATCAAAGGAGACAACATCTACTTATCATGTGACGACTTGCCACTTTAACCTCTAATTCCTTCGACCTTAAGCCTCCAACACGTCCTATAAGTCCTTAGAACTTTACAAAAGATATTTATAACTCTTATAATTCACATATGGCTCCATGTGGTGCAAGGGAGAAGTGAAAGGTGGCTGCAAGAAGCCACCTCCTACTTGGACAGCTCATGCTAGGGGACTTTTCACTTTAATATATAATTGCTTCAACCTTAAGGCATAAATTTCGTGTCTAATCCCCAAGGACTTAATATAGGATGAATATATATCTTAAATATCATAAATGGACACCAAAATAATGGTAGAAAAGTCAAGTATTGCAGCCAAGATGACAGCTCCTGCTTAGTGACTCACCTTGATTGCTTGAGGTGGCTGCAGCCCATGATATTCTTAATCCTTAAGTAATATGCACGACTTCAACTATTTAAAGACCACTCATTTACCTCCTAGATAATATATTAACTCCCTTAGCTCGTCCCTAAGTGATTCCAAGTGAAAAGAGGGTGAAACAGTCAAAGAGAAATAGAAACAAGAAGCTGGAACTTCTGAACAGCTTTGTTACTCCACAGTTTTGAGGTTTGTTTCTATTATTTCTTAAGGGGTTTATGATTTCTTAAGCATCTGAACTTGTTTGTAATTAATTTGGAGTGATGTTAATGATGTTATGATTCATAAATAGGGGTAATTAATTGCAAGAATTTTAAAGAAAGTAATCTGGACAGAGATGAAGAATTGCTGGATTGAGTGGTTTATACCTTGATTTTGGGATGATACTTAGTGTTTAACTTATATATGTCAATATGAACGTTTTTATATGTAAGTAGGGAGTTTAGAAATGATTTTAATGGCCTAGAATTCTGTTGGTATCATAATAATAAAATGGAAACCGAAAACAGTCAAAGGGAAAAACTGCCTGATTTTGTGTAGTGGAAAATGGACTGTTTTTGAAGCTCCAAACACTTCATTTGTCACAATGTTATGATCTGATTATCTTCACATATATGTTATAGGTGTGTGGTAAAAGTTTGGGAACCGTTAAATGTAGGTAAGGACATGAAAAAGAATTTGAAAAATGAGTGGACAGTGATGGAAACCTAGAAAATAGATTCTGTCCATTTGGGTATTTAATGTGATTTCAACATTTAGATGTCCCCTAATGAACTCTTGGGCCTAGAAAATATATCCTAAGGAATACTAGGTTGTCGAAAACAATTGGATGAAGTTGACGTTCATAATTGGACTCGAGAGATAGCGACTTATGGGATTAGTTTGTAATGCCATCGGTAACTTGAAATAATGATTTTGTCTAAATTGTTTTGGCATGAATGGACGTATTTTGGGATTGTGTGTGTTAAGATTATTAAATGGAGGATTGTATTTAATATTACATGACAATATAGGTGACTTTTCGACGTTGAACAAAAAAGAGAATTGATACACACTCCATAGGAGCTTACACACATAAAGGCGAAAGGTAAGTGAAAATTCATTTGTAACTACGATGCAAGAACCTAGTATATGTGACATAGTAATGTTGAGATATGTACATTACTTTGATAAGAGGCTTATAGCACATCATATGGTGGTTACGATCATTGAGTATGAGGTTGCTTGACCTATAGACAGCGATTTACATTAAATATGTCATTCATGAGCATTTTCATATGCATGCACGACATGTAACATGGTTGAAAATCCTGCATGCAAAATATGATTTGAAAGTGAGTTTCATTATAAATGTTTTATTGACCACTACTAGGGCACCGAGGCATGTGAGGCATGCTTATGTGATATGTTTGGCATTGCGGGTGTTACTTCCTGGGTGATTGCAAAGGTAGATAGGGGATGGGCCTTTGGTGATCACGGGAGGGCGGACCACTCGACTGTGCCCTTGTGATATTATGATTATTGGCGCTGTCGGGTGGGAGACTTCTTGGGTGATCATAGGGGTAGTTAGGGGATGGGCCTCTAGTGGTCACGAGAGGATGGTCCACTTGTCGGTGTCGATTTCATACTGGCCATTTGATTATTGATATTGATATTATGCAAAGCTCTATCCGGTGCATAGTAGGTGGGTCAAGGGCCCAATGAAATGAAAGATTTCAAGTGAAATGATTTCTAGTCGACTTTGAAGAATATTGAAATATGATACTTTTTATCGTGATATTTAAAGTAAATGGCATGGTGTCATATGTCGTTATTACTCATGTTCACGACATGCATGATTTTGCTTACTAAGCATTGGCTTATGTAGTTCTTGCAGTGTAGGAGAACATGGAACTACATAGAGAGCATGGCTAGTTGTGGAGCTCCTACAGGATTCCAGAGTTCAATGTACATGGATGACGACCTGTAGGGTTATTTTGTAGGCTGCCATCTGTAGGGTTATATTTTGGAATCCTATATAGTGTACTTTTGAAATGGCCTGTAGACATATTTATAAGCTCTAAATATATATGTTGGATTATGGCGATATGATTTTGGGTTTCGATATATTATATGATCGTGTCACATGTGATTAGAAGTTAACAAACTCAAAAAAATATATATATGTAAAATTCTATGTCTAGGTTGTGTATAGATATCAATATTAATTTGGGGGTCTGACATAATGTTATGTAACAAAGCATAAACTAAAGGATACATGGTAGTGTACATGTAGCAAGGTCCTTACCGATTGAACTTTGTTATTTGTACTCTGATTTTTGACACGTTGTTTAACACACGCATTGTTGTCAAGTGCCAATTGAATGGGTAAACTGGTTGAAAATTAAATTGTCCAATAGGGTAATGTCACGTGGTAAAATGAAAACTAAATTGTACATGTAGCAAGGTTCATACCGATTGAACTTTGCTAGTTGTGCACTGATTTTTGACACGTTGTTTAACACTTGCATTGTTGTTAAGTGTCAATCGGCTGAGAAAATTGCTTCAAATTTATACTGTCCAACAGGGTAATCTCACGTGGTAAAGTGTAAACTAAAGTGTACACCATAGTGTACATGTAGCAAGGCTCTTACTGATTGAACTTTCCTATTTGTAGACTGATTTTTGACATTTTGTTTGACACTTGCATTGTTGTCAAGTGTCAATTGGATGGGAAAACTATTTGAAATTTAAACTATCCAATAGGGTAATGTCACGTGGCAAGTGTAAACTAAAGTGTACACCATAGTGTACATGCTGCCAGGTTCTTACTGATTGAACTTTGCTATTTGTACGCAGATTTTTGACACGTTGTTTGACACTTATAATGTTATCAAGTGTCAATTGGATGAGAAAACTCTTTGAAATTTAAACTGTCCAGCAAGGTTATGTCACTTGGGAAAGTGTAAACTAAAGTGTGTACACCATGGTGTACACGTAGCAAGGTTCTTAACGATTGAACTTTACTATTTGCACACCGATTTTTGACACGTTGTTTGACATATGCGTTGTTGTCAAGTGTCAATTGGACGGGAAAACTGTTTGAAATTTAAACAGTCCAGCAAGGTAATGTCACGTTGCAAAGTGTAAACTAAAGTGTAAAGTATAGTGTACATGTAGCAAGGTTCTTACCGATTGAACTTTGCTATTTATACACTGAGTTTTGACCCATTGTTTGACACTTGCAATGTTGACAAGTGTCAATTGGATGGGATAACCATTTGAAATTTAAATTGTCTGACAGGGTAATGTCACGTGGCGAAGTGTAAACTAAAGTGTACACCATAGTGTGCATGCAGCAAGGTCCTTACTAATTGAACTTTGCTATTTATACACCGAATTTTGACACGTTGTTTGACACATGCAGTGTTATCAAGTGTCAATTGAATGGAAAAACTGTTTGAAAATTAAACTGTCCAACAGGGTAATGTCATGTGGTAAAGTGTAAACTAAAGCGTACATTTTGCTAGGCTCATACCGATTGAACTTTGCTATTTGTACACTGATTTTTGACACGTTGTTTGGCACTTGTATTAATGTCAAATGTCAAATGGATAAGAAAACTGCTTCAAATTTATACTGTCCAACAGGGTAATCTCACGCGCAAAGTGTAAACTAATGTGTACACCATAGTGTACATGTAGTAAGGTTCTTACTGATTGAACTTTGTTATTTGTAAACTGATTTTCGACATTTTGTTTGATACTTGTATTGTTGTCAACTGTCAATTGAATGGAAAAACTATTTGAAATTTAAACTGTCCACAGCGTAATATCACGTGCCAAGTGTAAACTAAAGTGTACATCATAGTGTACATGTCGCAAGGTTCTTACTGATTGAACATTGCTGTTTGTACGCAAATTTTTGGCACGTTGTTTGACACTTGCAATGTTGTTAAGTGTCAATTGGATGAGAAAATTGTTGGAAATTTAAACTGTCCAGCAGGGTAATGTCATGAGGCAAAGTGTAAACTAAAGTGTGCACATCATGGTTTACATGTAGCAAAGACTTAACTATTGAACTTTGCTATTTGCATTCTAATTTTTGACACATTGTTTGACACATGCGCTGTTGTCAAGTGTCAATTGGATAGGAAAACTGTATGAAATTTAAACAGTCCAGCAGGGTAATGTCATGCTGCAAAGTGTAAACTAAAGTGTATGCTATAGTGTACATGTAGCAAGGTCTTTACCGATTGAACTTTAATATTCGTACACATAATTTCGATACGTTGTTTGACATTTGCATTGTTGTCAAGTGTCAATTGGATGGGAAAACTGTTTGAAATGAAATTTAAACCGTCCAAGAGAGTAATGTCACATGGTAAATTGTAAACTAAAGTGTACACCGTAGCGTACATTTAGCAAGGTTCTTACCGATTGAACTTGCTATTTGTACACAGATTTTTGACATGTTGTTTGACACTTGTATTGTTGTCAACTGTCAATTGGATGAGAAAATTGTTTGAAATTTAAACTGTTCAATAGGGTAATATCACGTGGCAACGTGTAAACTAAAGTGTACACCATAGTGTACATGTGGCATGGTCCTTACCAATTGAACTTTGCTATTTGTACACTGATTTTCGACACGTTGTTTGACACTTGCATTGTTGTCAAGTGTCAATTGGATGGTAAAACTATTTGAAATTTAAAATGTCCAACAGGGTAATGTCACGTGGCAAGTGTAAACTAAAGTGTACACCATAGCGTACATGTCGCAAGGTTCTTATTGATTGAACTTTGCTATTTGTAGGCAGATCTTTGGCACGTTGTTTGACACTTGCAATGTTGTCAAGTGTCAATTGGATGAGAAAAATGTCTGAAATTTAAACTGTCCAGCAGGGTAATATCTCGTGATAAAGTGTAAACTAAAGTGTGTACACCATGGTGTACATGTAGCAAGGATCTTAACTATTGAGCTTTACTATTTGCACTCTGATTTTTGACACGTTGTTGGACACATGCATGTTGTCAAGTGTCAATTGGACGAGAAAACTCTTTGAAATTTAAATAGTCCAGCAGGGTAATGTCAAATTGCAAAGTGTAAGCTAAAGTGTACGCCATAATGTACATGTAGCAAGGTCCTTACCGATTGAACTTTACTATTCGTACACATAATCTAGACACGTTGTTTGACATTCGTATTGTTGTCAAGTGTCAATTGGATGGGAAAACTATTTGAAATTTAAACTGTCCAACAGGGTAATGTCACGTGGCAAGTGTAAACTAAAGTGTACACCATAGTGTATATGTAATAAGGTTCTTATCGATTGAACTTGCTATTTGGACACTGATTTTTGACACGTTGTTTGACACTTGCATTATTGTCAACTGTCAATTAGATGGGAAAATTGTTCAAAATTTAAACTGTCCAATAGGGTAATATCACTTGGTAACGTATAAACTAAAGTGTACACCATAGTGTACATGTGGCAAGGTCCTTACCGATTGAACTTTGCTATCTGTACACTGATTTTCGACACGTTGTTTGACACTTACATTGTTGCCAAGTGTCAAATGGATGGTAAAACTGTTTGAAATTTAAACTGTCCAACAGGGATATGTCACGTGATAAAGTGTAAACTAAAGTGTACACCATATTGTACATGAAGCAAGGTTCTTACCGATTTAACTTTGCTATTTGTACACTGATTTTTGACACGTTGATTGACACTTGTATTTTTGTCGAGTGTCAATTAGATGGAAAAATCGTTTCAAATTTATACTGTCCAATGGGGTAATCTCACGTGTGAAAGTGTAAACTAAAGTGTTCATCATAGTGTGCATGTAGCAAGGTTCTTACTGATTGAACTTTACTATTTGTACACTGATTTTTGACATTTTGTTTGGCACTTGCATTGTTGTCAAGTGTCAATTGGATGGGAAAACTATTTGAAATTTAAACTGTCCAGCACGGTAATTTCACGTGGCAAGTGTAAACTAAAGTGTACACCATAATGTACATGTCGCAAGGTTCTTATTGATTGAACTTTGCTATTTGTAGGCAGATTTTTGGCACCTTGTTTGACACTTGCAATGTTGTCAAGTGTCAATTGGATGAGAAAAATGTCTGAAATTTAAACTGTCCAGCAGGGTAATGTCACGTGGTAAAGTGTAAACTAAAGTATGTACACCATGGTGTACATGTAGCAAAGATCTTAACTATTGAACTTTGCTATTTACACTCTGATTTTTGACACGTTGTTTGACACATGCGTTGTTGTCAAGTGTCAACTGTGTTGAGAAAAAATGTAGGGAAATCTGAATACTTTAATGAACTCCAAGGCACGAAGAAACGTTATCTTTTAAGAGATGTTTCTCCCCTATCCAGCAAAGATACAATTGGGGTAAGATAGAAAATCTCTCTTAGAATACAATGGAGACGTTTGATTCAAATTGTGACTATTTGATCAAATTAAGAAGACACTCGAAAATAACTGATTGATGCCAAGAGAAAGAAAGAAGAATAAATTGTTTAATATGTTTTGCAAACGAGAATTCGCCCAGAATTTATAGAATTTGAGGGAACCGTTTGAATAGGTGTGTCCCTTGAAATCTTTGCATACATCTACTTGAGGTGACTGTTATTTGGCACGTGACATTACCCTGTTGGGCCGTTTAAAGTTTAAATATTTTTCCTATCCAATTGACACCTAACAACAGCGCAAATGTCAAATAACGTGTCTAAAATTAGTGTACAAATAGCATTGTTCAATCGGTAAGAACCGGACTACATGTACTCTGTGGTGTATACTTTAGTTTACACTTTGCCACGTGACATTACCTTGTTGGGCAGTTTAAATTTAAAACTATTTTCCCATCCAATTGACACTTGACAGTAATGCAAGTGTCAAACGACATAACAAAAATCAGTGTACAAATAGCAAAGTTCAATCGGTATGAACCGGGCAACATGTACACTATGGTGTATATTTTAGTTTACACTTTACCACGTGACATTACCATGTTGGACAGTTTAAATTTTAGACAGTTTTCCCATCATATTGACAGCTGACAAAACATCAAGAGTTGAACAATGTGTCCAAAATCAGTGTACAAATAGCAAAGTTCAATCGATAAGAACCGCGATACATGTACACTATGGTGTACACTTTAGTTTACACTTTGCGACGTGACATTACCCCATTGGACAGTTTAAATTTCAAAATAGTTTTTCGATCAAATTGATACTTGACAACAATGTAAGTGTCAAACAACGTGTCAAAAATTAGGGTACAAATAGTCAAGTTCAATCAATTAGACAATAATGGAGGTGTCAAATAACATGGCAAAAATCAGTGTACAAATAGTAAAGTTCAATCGGTAAGAACCACGCTGCATGTACCCTTTGGTGTACACTTTAGTTTACACTTTGTCATGTGACATTACCCCGTTGGACAGTTCAAATTTCAAATAGTTTTCCCAACCAATTGACACTAGACAACAATTAAAGAGTCAAACAACGTCTCCAAAATCAGTGTACAAATAGCAAAGTTCAATCGGCAAGAACCTTGCTACATGTACACTATGGTGTACACTTTAGTTTACACTTTGTCAAGTAACATTACCCCGTTGGATAGTTTTAATTTCAAACAATTTTTCCATCCAATTGACACTTGACAACAATGGAAGTGTCGAACAACGTAACAAAATCAGTGTACAAGTAGCAAAGTTGAATCAGTATGAACCGGGCTTCATGTACACTATGGTGTACAATTTAGTTTACACTTTGCCACGTGACATACCCCTGCTTGATAGTTTAAATTTCAAATAGTTTTCACATCCAATCGACACTTGAAAATAATGCAAGTGTCAAACATCGTGTTAAAAATTAGTATACAAATAGCAAAGTTCAATCGATAAGAACCTTACAACATGTACACTATGTTGTACACTTTAGTTTACACTTTGCCACGTGACATTACCCTATTGGACAGTTGAAATTTCAAATAGTTTTCCCACCCAATTGACACTTGACAGCAATTTAAGTGTCAAACAACGTGTCAAAAATCAGTGTACAAATCGTGAAGTTCAATCGGTAAGAACCATGCTACACGTACACTATGGTGAACACAGTTTAGTTTACACTTTGGCACGTGACATTATCCTGTTGGACCGTTTAAAGTTCAAACATTTATCCTATCCATTTGACACCTGACAACAACGCAAGTGTCAAACAACGTGTTTAAAATTAGTGTACAAATAGCAAAGTTCAATCAGTAAGAACCGGGCTACATGTACACCTGGTGTATACTTTAGTTTACACTTTGTCACATGACATTACTTTGTTGGATAGTTTAAATTTCAAATAGTTTTCCCACCCAATTGACACTTGAAAATAATGCAAGTGTCAAACAACATAACAAAAATCAGCGTACAAATAGCAAAGTTCAATCGGTATGAGCCGGGCAACATGTACACTTTGGCGTACACTTTAGTTTACACTTTGTCACGTGACATTACCTTGTTGGATAGTTTAAATTTCAGACAGTTTTTCCATCCAATTGACAGTTGACAAAACATCAAGAGTCGAAGAATGTGTCCAAAATCAGTGTACAAATAGCAAAGTTCAATCGATAAAAACCGCGATACATGTACACTATGGTGTACACTTTAGTTTACACTTTGCGACGTGACATTAACCCATTGGACAGTTTTATTTTAAAAACAGTTTTTCGATCCAATTGATACTTAACAACAATGCAAGTGTTAAACAACGTGTCAAAATTTGGGGTACAAATAGCAAAGTTCAATCAGTAAGAACCTTGCTTCAAGTACACTATGACGTACACTTTCGTTTACACTTCGTCACGTGACATATCCCCGTTGAACAGTTTAAATTTCAAACAATTTTCCCATCCAATTGACACTTGACAACAATCCAAGTATCAAACAACGAGTCAAAATTATGTGTACAAATAGCAATGTTCGATCGATAAGAACCCTGCTACATGTGCACTATGGTGTACACACTTTAGTTTACACTTTACCACGTGACATTACCCAGTTGGACAGTTTAAATTTCAACCAATTTTCCTATCCAATTAACACTTGACAACAATGCGAGTGTCAAACAACGTGGCAAAAATCAGTGTACGAATAGCAAAATTCAATCGGTACGAACCATGCTGTATGTACCATTTGGTGTACACTTTAGTTTACACTTTTTCACGTGACATTTATCCATTGGACAGTTCAAATTTCAAATAGTTTTCCCAACCATTTGTCCCAACCATTTGAGACTTGACAACAAACAACGTGTCAAAAATCTGTGTACAAGCAGCAAAGTTCAATCGGTAAGAATCTTGCATCAAGTACACTATGGTGTACACTTTGGTTTACACCTTGTCACGTGACATGTCCTCATTGGACAATTTATATTTCAAACAGTTTTCCCATCCAATTGACACTTTAAAACAATGCAAGTGTCAAACAACGTGTCAAAAATCAGTGTACAAATAGCAAAATTCAATCGGTAAAAACCTTGCTTCATGTGCACTATGGTGTACAATTTAGTTTACACTTTGCCATGTGACATATTCCTGTTGGTCAGTTTACGTTTCAAACAATTTTTCCACCCAATTGACACTTGACAACAACGCAAGTGTCAAACAACGTGTCAAAAATTAGTGTACAAATAGCAAAGTTCAATCGGTAAGAATATTGCTTCAAGTACACTATGGTGTACATTTTGGTTTACACCTTGTCACGTAACATATCCTTGTTGGATAGTTTATATTTCAAATATTTTTCCCATCCAATTGACACTTGACAACAATGCAAGTGTCAAACAACATGTCAAAAATCAGTGTACAAATAGCAAAAATTCAATCGGTAAGAACCTTGCTTCATGTGCACTATGGTGTACAATTTATTTCACACTTTGCCACTTGACATATTCCTGTCGATCAGTTTAAGTTTCAAACAATTTTCCCACACAATTGACACTTGACAGCAATGTAAGTGTCAAACATCGTGCCAAAAATTAGTGTACAAATAGCAAAGTTCAATCGGTAAGAACCATGCTACACGTACATTATGGTGAACACACTTTAGTTTACACTTTGGCACTTGACATTACCATGTTGGACCATTTAAAATTCAAATAGCTTTACTATCCAATTGACACTTGACAACAATGCAAGTGTCAAACAACGTGTCTAAAATTAGTGTACAAATTGCCAAGTTCAATCAGTAAGAACCGCGGTACATGTACACCATTGTGTATACTTTAGTTTACACTTTGCCACGTGACATTACCTTGTTGGGCAGTTTAAATTTCAAACAGTTTTTCCATCCAATTGACACCTGACAACAATGCAAGTGTCAAGCAACGTGACAAAAATCAGTTTACAAATAGCAAAATTCAATCCGTATGAACCGGGCTACATGTACACTATGGTGTACACTTTAGTTTACACTTTGCCAAATGACATTACCATGTTGGGCAATTTAATTTTCAAACAATTTTCCCATCCAATTGATAGTTGACAACGATTCAAGAGTCAAACAACGTGTCCAAAATCAGTGTACAAATAGAAAAGTTCAATCGATAAGAACTGCGCTACATGTACACCATGGAGTACACTTTTGTTTACACTTTGTGACGTAACATTACCCCATTGGACAATTTAAATTTCGAAACAGTTTTCCCATCCAATTGATACTTGATAACAATGCACGAGTCAAACAACATATTAAAAATCAGTGTACAAATGGCAAAGTTCAATCGGTAAGAACCTTGCTACACGTACACTATGGTGCACAATTACTTTAGTTGTAACTTTGCCACGTGACATTACCCCATTGGACAGTTTAAATTTTAAAATAGTTTTTCCATCCAATTGACACTTGATAACAATGCAAGTGTCAAATAACGTGTCAAAACTCAGTGTACAAATAGCAATGTTCAATCGGCATGAGCCTTACTACATGTGCACTATGGTGTACACTTTAGTTTACACTTTTCCACGTGACATTGCCCTATTGGACAATTTAAATTACAAACAATTTTCCTATCCAAATGACACTTGACAATAATGTAAGTGTCGGACATCGTGTCAAAAATCAATGAACAAATAATAAAGTTCAGTCGGTAAGAATTGGGCTACATGTACACTATGGTGTACACTTTAGTTTACACATTCCCACGTGACATTACCATGTTGGACATTTTAAGTTTAAAATAGTTTTCCCATGCAATTGACACTTGATAACAATTCAAAAGTCAAACAACGTGTCTAAAATCAGTGTACAAATTGTGAAGTTCAATCGATTAGAACCACGCTACACGTATACTATGGTGTACACATTAGTTTACACTTTGCCACGTGACATTATCCCGTCGGACAGTTTAAATTTTTAGTAATTTTTCCATCCAATCGATACTTGACAACAATGCAAGTGTCAAACAACGTGTCAAAAACCGGTGCACAGATAGCAAAGTTCAATCGGTAAGAACCTTTCTACATATACACTATGGTGTACACTTTAGTTTACACTTCACCACGTGACATTGCCCTGTTGGACAGTTTAAATTTCAAACAGTTTTCCAATCCAATTGACACTTGACAAAAATGTACATGTCAAACATCGAGTCAAAAACCAGTGTACAAATAGCAAAGTTTAATCGATAAGAACCTTCCTACACATACACTATGGTGCACACTTTAGTTTACACTTTGCCACGTGACATTACCCTATTCGACAATTTAAATTTCAAACCTTTTTTGCATCCAATTGAAACATGACAACAATACAAGTGTTGAACAACGTGTCAAAAATTAGTTTAAAAATAGAAAAGTTCAATCAGTAAGAACCATGCTATATGTACACAATGGTGTACACACTTTAGTTTACACATTGCCACGTGAAACTACTATATTTGACAGTCTAAATTTCAAATAGTTTTCCTATCCATTTGACACTTGACAACAGTGCAAGTGTTAAACAACGTGTCAAAAATCAGTGTACAAATAGTAAAGTTCAATCGATAAGAACCAGGCTACAAGTACACTACGGCGTATACTTTAGTTTACACTTTGCCACGTGATATTACCTTGTTGGGTAGTTTAAATTTCAAATAGTTTTCCAATCCAATTGATACTTGACAACACTGCAAGTGTCAAACAACCTGTCAAGAATTAGTGTACAAATAGCAAAGTTCAATCGGTAAGAACCTTACTACATGTACATTATGGTGCACACACTTTAGTTTACACTTTGCCATGTGACATTACCCTGTTGGACAGTTTAAATTTCAAATATTTTTCCTATCCAATTGACAATTGACAACAATACAAGTGTCAAATCACGTGTCAAAAATCAGTGTTCAAATAGCAAAGTTCAATCGGTAAGAATCGGGCTACATACACACTATGGTGTACACTTTAGTTTACGCTTTGCCACGTTACATTACCATGTTGGACAGTTTAAAGTTCAAACAATTTTCCCTTCCAATTGACACTTGATAACAATTCAAGAGTCAAACAATGTGTTCAAAATTAGTGTACAAATAGCAAAGTTCAATCGATAAGAACCACTCTACATGTACACTATGGTGTACACTTTAGTTTACACTTTGCCACTTGACATTATGATATGATCCAGGAGTTGAGCCCGACGAAGGCAAGTGCGAGACGAGACCCGTTGATAGTCGATGGTGGACCAATGACGCGATTAAGGGCAAAGCAAGTGAAACAAGTGATGGGATTGCTCGTTTAGGAAACCATTGATGGAAACATGTTTGGGACTCAAAATGGAGCAACTTTGATGTTTGGGTCGAAGGTCGAATCAACTTGGATCAATTTGTTATCAAGCGACGAAACCGGAGGCTGAAAACAAGCCTATGCGGCCGCACAAGCAAAACACCATGCGGCCACACAGTGGCATACCGAAACTTTAATTGGAATTTTTGTTGAACCATGCGACAGCATGGAAATAAACCATGCGGCCGCACAGGCCAAAAAAATTGGTGAATGTTCCAATTTTGGCAATTTTCCATATTTTGTTAGATTTTGATTCTTTTCCATATTTTGGAGATTATGCTCGACTTTTACATGATTTTTACCTAGTTTTTAGGTTTAGTATAAATAGGAGTTTCCATTCAATTGTTAAAAACCTTTTCACATTATTGATATTGAATTAAAGTGAGGCGTATTGTCTTTTCTTCATCGTTCTTCATTGAACAATTTCGAACTTATCAAGTGTTAACTTGTGGCGTTCAAACAATCGGATTTAATTCTTGGATTGCATGATCAAGGGGTCTTTCAAGTGTCGTTCTTGTTGGGTTTTTTGGTTCGACTTTCTTTTAGGTTAATCCTAAACTTTGGATTAATTTGGCTTTCTTGGGTTTGTCAATCTCGTTGTGGGTTTCGTAGTCAACGTTGCTACGGGGTTCGCATCACATTACCCCGTTGGACAGTTAAAATTTCAAATAGTTTTCCCATCCAATTGACACTTGACAACAATGCAAGTGTCAAACAACATGCCAAAAATCAGTGTACAAATAGCAAAGTTAAATCGGAAAAAACCTTGCTACATGTACACTATGGTTTACACTTTTGTTTACACTTTGCCACGTGACATTACCTCATTGGACAGTTTAAATTTCAAACAGTTTTCCAATCCAACTGACACTTGAAAACAATGCATGTGTCAAACAATGTGTCAAAAATCAATGTACAAATAGCAAAGTTCAATCGGTAAGAATCTTGCTTCAAGTACACTATGATGTACACTTTGGTTTACACCTTGTCACGTGAAATATTTCCATTGGATAGTTTAAATTTCAAACAGTTTTCTCGTCCAATTGACACTTCACAATAGTACAAGTGTCAAACAAAGTATAAAAAATCTTTGTACAAATAGTAAAATTCAATCGGTAAGAACCTTACTTCATGTACACTATGGTGTACACTTTAGTTTACACTTTGCCACGTGACATATCCTTATTTGACAGTTTAAATTTCAAATAGTTTTTGCATCCAATTGACACTTGAAAATAATGCAAGTGTCAAACATCGTGTCTAAAATCAGTGTACAAATAGCAAAGTTAAATCGGTAAGAACCTTGCGACATGTACACTATGGTGTACACTTTATTTTACACTTTGCCTCGTGACATTATCCTATTGGACAGTTTAAATTTCAAACAATTTTCCCACCAAATTGACACTTGACTACAATGCAAGTGTCACACAACGTGTCAAAAATCAGTGTACAAATAGCAAAGTTCAATCGATAAGAACGATACTACACATAGACTATGGTGAACACACTTGAGTTTACACTTTGGCTCGTGACATTGCCCTGTTAGACCGTTTAAAGTTCAAACACTTTTCCTATCCAATTAACACCTGACAACAACGCAAGTGCCAAACAACGTGTCTAAAATTAGTGTACACATAGCAAAGTTCAATCGGTAAGAACGGGGCTACATTTACACCATGGTGTATACTTTAGTTTACACTTTGCCACGTGACATTACCTTGTTGGGCAGTTTTAATTTCAAACATTTTCCCATGCAATTGACACTAGACAACAATGCAAGTGTCAAACAACGTAACAAAAGTCAGTGTACAAATAGCAAAGTCCAATCGGTATGAACTGCGCTACATGTACACTATGGTGTACACTTTAGTTTACACTTTGCCAAGTGACATTACCATGTTGGACAGTTTTCCCATCCATTTGACAGCTGATAACAATTCAAGAGTCGAACAAAGTGTCAAAAATCAGTGTACAAATAGCAAAGTTCAATCGATAAGAACCGCGCTACATGTACACTATGGTGTATACTTCCGTTTACACTTTATGACGTGACATAACCCCATTGGACAGTTTAAATTTCAAAACAATTTTCCCATCCAATTGATACTTGACAACAATGCAAGTGTCAAACAACGTGTCAAAAATCAGTGTACAAATAGCAAAGTTCAATGGGTAAGAACCTTGCTACATGTACACTATGGTGTACACTTTAGTTTACACTTTGCCACGTGACATTACCCTGTTAGAAAATTTAAATTTCAAACAATTTTCCAATCCAATTGACGCTTGACAACAATGCACGTGTCAAAAATTAGTGTACAAATAGCAAAGTTCAATCGGTAAGAACCTTGCTTCAAGTACACTATGGTGTACACTTTCGTTTACACTTTGTCACATGACATATCCCCATTGGACAGTTTAAATTTCAAACATTTTCCCATCAAGTTGACACTTGACAACAATGCAAGTGTTAAACAACGTGTCAAAATTATGTGTACAAATAGCAATGTTCGATCGATAAGAACCTTGCTACATGTGCACGATGGTGTGCACACTTTAGTTTACACTTTGCCACATGACATTACCTAGTTGGGTAGTTTAAATTTCAACCAGTTTTCCTATCCAATTGACACTTGATAACAACGCAAGTGTCAAACAACGTGGCAAGAATCAGTTTATAAGTATCAAAGTTCAATCGGTAAGAACCATGCTGCATGTAACCTTTGGTGTACACTTTAGTTCACACTTTGCCACGTGACGTTACCCCGTTGGACAGTTTAAATTTCAAATAGTTTTCTCAACCAATTGGCGTACAAATAGTAAAGTTCAATCAGTAAGAACCTTGCTACATGTATACTATGGTGTACACTTTAGTTTATACTTTGTCATGTAACATTACCCCGTTGGAAAGTTTTAATTTCAAATAGTTTTCCCATCCATTTGACACTTGACTACAATACAAGTGTCAAACAACGTGTCAAAAATCAGTGTACGAATAGCAAAGTTCAATCAGTAAGAATCTTACTTCAAGTACACTATGATGTACACTTTAGTTTACACCTTGTCACGTGACATATCCCCATTGATCAGTTTAAATTTCAAATAGTTTTCCCATCCAATTGACACTTGACAACAATGCAAGTGTCAAACAACGTGTCAAAAATCAGTGTACAAATAGCAAAGTTCAATCGGTAAGAACCTTGCTTCATGTACACTATGGTGTACACTTTAGTTTATACTTTGCCACTTGACATATCCCTGTTAGACAGTTTAAATTTCAAATAGTTTTCCCATCGAATTGACACTTAACAATAATACAAGTGCCGAACAACGTGTCAAAAATAAGTGTACAAAGAGCAAAGTTCAATCGGTAAGAACCTTGCGACACATACACAATAGTGTACACTTTAGTTTAGACTTTGCCATTTGACATTACCCTATTGGACAGTTTAATTTTCAAATAGTTTTCCTACCCAATTAACACTTGACAACAATGCAAGTGCTAAACAACGTGTCAAAAATTAGAGTACAAATAGCAAAGTTCAATCGGTAAGAACCATGTTGTAAGTACATTATGGTAAACACACTTTAGTTTACACTTTGCACATGACATTGCCCTGTTGGACCGTTTAAAGTTCATAATTTTCCTATCCAATTGACACTTGACAATAATGCAAGTGTTAAACAACGTATCTAAAATTAGCGTACAAATAGCAAAGTTCAATCGGTAAGAACCGGGCTACATGTACACCACGGTGTATACTTTAGTTTACACTTTGCCACGTGACATTACCTTGTTAGGTAGTTTAAATTTCAAACAGTTTTCCCATCCAATTGACACCTGACAACAATGCAAGTGTCAAACAACGTGACAAAAATTAGTGTACAAATAGCAAGGTTCAATTGGTATAACCGGGCTACATGTACACTATGGTGTACACTTTAGTTTACACTTTGGCATGTGACATTACCATGTTGGACAGTTTAAATTTCAAACAATTTTTTCATCCAATTGACAGTTGACAACAATTCAAGAGTCGAACAACGTGTCCAAAATTAGTGTACAAATAGCAAAGTTAATCGATAAGAACGGCGCTACACGTACACCACGGTGCACACTTTAGTTTACACTTTACGACGTGACATTACCCCATTTGACAGTTTATATTTCAAAATAGTTTTCCCATCCAATTGATACTTGGACAACAATGCAAGAGTCAAAAAAACATGTCAAAAATTGGTGTACAAATAGCAAAGTTCAATCGGTAAGAACCTTGCTACATGTACACTATGGTGTACACTTTACTTTACACTTTGCCACGTGATATTACCTTGTTGGACAGTTTAAATTTCAAATAGTTTTCCTATCCAATTGACACTTGACAATAATGCAAGTGTCGAACAACGTGTCAAAAATCAGTATACAAATAGCAAAACTCAATCGATAAGAACCTTGCTACACGTACACAATGGTGCATACATGCGTTTTAACTTTGCCACGTGACATTACCATGTTGGACAGTTTAAATTTTAAACAGTTTTCCCGTCCAATTGACACTAGACAAAAATACAAGTTAAAACAACATGTCAAAAATTAGTGTACAAGTAGCAAAGTTCAATCGATAAGAACCTTGCTACATGTACACTATGGTGTACACTTTAGTTTACACTATGCCACTTGACATTACCCTATTGGACAGTTTAAATTTCAAAGAGTTTTCCCATCCAATTCACACTTGAAATCTGTGCAAGTGTCAAATAACGTGTAAAAAATCAGTGTACAATTTGCAAAGTTCCATCGATTAAAACCTTGCTATATGTACACTATGGCGTAAAATTTTGTTTAGACTTAGCCACGTGACATTAACCTGTTGGACAATTTAATTTTCAAATAGTTTTCATATCCAATTGACACTTGACAGAAATGCAAGTGTCAAACAACGTGTCAAAAATCAGTGTGCAAATAGCAAAGTTCAATCGGTAAGAACCTTGCTTCGTGTACACTAGGTTGTACATTTTAGTTTACACTTTGCCACTTGACATTACCCTGTTGGACAGTTTAAATTTCAAACAATTTTTCAATCCAATTGACACTTGACAACAATGCACGTGTCAAAAATCAGTGTACAAATAGCAAAGTTCAAAACCTTCCTTCAAGTACACTATGGTGTACACTTTCGTTTATACTTCGTCACGTTACATATCCCCGTTGGACAGTTTAAATTTCAAACAGTTTTCCCATCCAATTGACACTTGACAACAATGCAAGTGTCGAACAACGTATCAAAAATCAGTGTACAAATAGCAGAGTTCAATCGGTAATACAATGTTGGACAATTCAAATTTCAAACAGTTTTCCCATCGAATTCACACTTGACAACAATGCAAGTGTCAAATAATGTGTTAAAAATCGATGTACTTATAGCAAAGTTCAATCGATAAGAGCCTTGCTACAAGTACACTATGGTGTACACTTTGGTTTACGCTTTGTCACGTGACCTTACCCTATTGGACAGTTTAAATTTCAAATCATTTTCCCATCCAATTGACACTTGACAACAATGTAAGTGCCAAACAACGTGTCAAAATTCAGTGTACAAATAGCAAAGTTCAATCGGTAAGAACCTTGCTACATGTACACTATGGTATACACTTTAGTTTAAACTTTGCCACGTGACATTACCCTGTTGGACAGTCTACATTTGAAACAATTTTCCCATCTAATTGACACTTGACAACAATGCAAGTGTCCAACAACGTGTCAAAAATCAGTGTACAAACAGCTAAGTTCAATCGGTAAGAACTATGCTACACGTACACTATGGTGCATACTTTAGTTTACACTTTACCACGTGACATTACCTCATTTGACAGTTTAAATTTCAAACAGTTTTTGCATCCAATTGACACTTGACAACAATGCCAGTGTCAAACAATGTGTCAAAAATCAGTGTACAAATAACAAAGTTCAATCGGTAAAAACCTTGCTACATGTACACTATGTTGCACACTTTAGTTTACACTTTACAACGTGACATTACCCCGTTTGATAGTTCAAATTTCAAACAATTTCCGCTTCCAATTGACACTTGACAACAATGCAAGTGTCAAACAACGTATCAAAAATCAGTGTAGAAATAGCAAAGTTCCATCTTAAGAACCTTGCTAAATGAACACTATAGTGTACACACTTTAGTTTACACTTTGCCACGTAACACATCCCTATTGGACAGTTTAAATTTCAAACAGTTTGCCCATCCAATTCACACTTGACAACAATGCAAGTGTCAAACAACGTGGCAAAAATAAGTGTACAAATAACAAGACTCAATCGGTAAGAACATTGCTACATGTACACTATGGTGTACACTTTAGTTTACACTTTGCCACATGACATTACCCTATTGGACAGTTTACATTCCAAACAATTTTCCCATCCAATTGATACTTGACAACAATGCAAGTGTCAAATAACGTGTCAAAAATTAGTGTACAAACAGCGAAATTCAATCGGTAAGAACCTTGCTACACGTGCACTATGGTACACACTTTAGTTTACACTTTTTCACGTGACATTACCCCGTTTGACAATTTAAATTGCAAACTATTTTTGTATCTAAGTGACATTTGCCAAAAATGCAAGTATGAAACAACGTGTCAAAAATTAGTGTACAAATAGCAAAGTTCAATCGGTAAAAACCTTGCTACACATACACTATGGTGAACACATTAGTTTACACTTTGCCACGTGATATTACCCCATTTGATAGTTTTAATTTCAAATAGGTTTCGCTTCCAATTGACACTTGACAACAACGCAAGTGTCAAACAACGTGTCAAAAATCAGTGTACAAATAGCAAAGTTCCATCGGTAAGAACCTTGCTACATGAACACTATAGTGTACACACTTTAGTTTACACTTTGCCATGTGACATTACCCTATTGGATTGTTTAAGTTTTTAATAGTTTTCCTATTCTATTGACACTGAAAACATTGTAAGTGTCAAACAACATGTTAAAAATTAGTGTACAAATAGCAAAGTTCAATCGGTGAGGAACGTGCTAGATGTACACTATGTGTACACTTTAGTTAAGACTTTGCCACTTGACATTATCCCGTTGGGCAGTTTAAATTTTGACAACAATGCAAGTGTCAAACAATGTGTCAAAAATCAGTGTACAAATAGCAAAGTTCAATCGGTAAGAACCTTGCTACATGTTGTAGAACCCCAAATAATTCTAGACACCTTAGTGGCACTAAGACATGAATATTGGATGACTAAAGTATACTTCAAATTTTTTGTCTCATTTGAGACCCATTTTCGGCATAGGAAACATTCGATTTGGAAAATGATATCTAAATAAAAGTTGTACCTTTTTGAGTTAGCTTTCCAATGCACTTTGAATTACCTCAATCGGATATCGAGAGAAGAAGTTATGATAGAAACACTGGAGGTTGTACAATGTCAACGGACAACAACTGGTCGACCGAAACTGCCTGAAATGAAACTTCTTGTTTTTCTCTAGAATTTAAATATTTATTTATGCGAACCCCATAGCAATGGAAACTACGAAACCCATAATGAGATTGATGCGGAACCTAAGAACGCCAATACTAACCCAGTTTTGGATCTTGAACCCCAAGAATTGAACCAAGAAACCCTAGATTAGCGAATAACCTAAAACCCCTTGAATTACAATTAAAAGAACCCACAATCCGATTGATAGAATGGCAGAAGAAGTTGAATCTTGATAAGTTCCAAGATTGTTCTAGAAGAGCAATAAATTGAAAGGAGAAATTTCTCTCTCTATAATATTAATTCAAAGGTCAAAAGTTCAAAGTTATTACAATGACAAGTAATCTCCTATTTATACTAATGAATAAAAACGTCCAAGACCATCAAATTATGGTAATAATTTGATTTCATAAGAATTCTATGAAACTAGGAAATTCGGCCAAAAATAGAAAATTCGCCAATTTTTTTTGGCTTGTGCAGTCGCATGGTTCAACTGAAATTGCACTTTTGGTTTTCGGTATGCATGTGTGTGGCCGCGTGTGGTTTTGCCTGTACGGCCGCATGGTGTTGTCTTCAGCGCTTTCATCGCTTGATAACAAATTGATCCAAGTTGATTCGGCCTTTGACCTAAACATGAAAGTTGCTCCATTTTGAGTCCCGAACATGGTTCCATCAATGGTTTCTTGAACGAACAATTCCATTGCTTGTTTCACTTGCTTTGCCCTTGATCGCGTCATTGGTCCGCCATCGACTATCAACGGGTCTCGTCTCATACTTGCCTTCGTCGGGCTCGACTCCTGGATCATATCATCCCCACCCTCTTCAAAAGAATTCATCCTCGAATCTGAACCTGCATCAAACAGAGAGAGATCAGATACATTAAAAGTAGCTGAAACATTATACTCACCAGGTAAATCCACTTTGTATGCATTGTCATTGATCCTCTCGATGATTTGAAACGGTCCATCGCCTCTGTTGTAATTTTGACTTCCTCTGTTCTGGAAAACGCTCTTTTCTGAAATGTACCCAGACCCAATCTCTAGGCTCAAATGTAACGCGTCTTCTTCCTTTATTTGCTTTTGATGCAATCAGCTTTCCTTTCTCTTCGACCTGCATCCTGACCTTTTCATGGAGTGTTTTCATCATCTTGGCTTTTCGTTTCCCATCCAAACTATCTCGTTCATGTACAGGCAAAGGCATTAAATCCATAGGTGTTAGTGGATTGAAACCATAAACAATTTCAAAAGGAGAAAACGAAGTAGTAGAATGTGTAGCTCGATTTTATGCAAACTCTATAAACGGTAAACACTCTTCCCATGATTTCAGATTTTTATTGATTACTGTCCTAAGTAGTTGAGTCATAGTTCGATTAACTACCTCAAATTGTCCATCTATTTGTGGGTGACAAGTTTTATAAAATAATAACTTAGTTCCTAACTTACTCCACAGAACACGCCAAAAATGACTAAAAAACTTCACGTCCCTATCAGACACTATACTTTTAGGTACTCCATGTAAACATACTATTTCCCTAAAGACTAAGTCTGCAATATTGAAGTGTGCCATCTTACTAAACCTATCGACCACTACAAATATTGAATCCAGACCCCTTTTTGTCCTAGGCAAACCCAACACAAAGTCCATAGATATGTCTACCCAAGGTTCACTAGATACAGGCAAGGAGTATACAAACCATGGGGTTGAACTTTAGACTTAGCCTTTTTACAAGTTATGCACTTTCCACATATTTGTTCTACGTCATGTCGCATTTTAGGCCAATAAAAATGTTCCCATAACATGTCTAAAGTCTTTTGAACCCCAAAGTATCCCATTAAACCACCCCCAATGTGCTTCTCTTACCAATAATTCACGCAAAGAACAATTAGGAATGCACAACTGATCTTTCCTAAACAAATATCCTTCATACAGAATTTATCAAATGCACCTTTGTCACATGAAGCATAAATACTAGAAAAATCACAATCAGATTTATACATGCCCTTAATATGCTCGAAACCAAGTAATTTAGTACTTAATGAATTTAAAAGCACGTACCTTCGAGACAAC
>NW_019250835.1:30096-30839 GCF_002742605.1 Olea europaea var. sylvestris
TGATGGTGCTAAAATCTCTTACAAATCGCCTATAGAAACTAGCCAATCCATGAAAACTCCTAACTTCAGTTATAGTCTTAGGTATTGGCCATTCTTTAATAGCTTTTATCTTTTCTTCATCGACTTCCACCCCGTTAGCACTAACCACAAATCCTAGGAAAACAACTCTATCCATGCAAAATGTGCACTTTTTGAAATTAGCATATAGTTGTTCCTTTCGCAACACAACAAGCACACAATTTAAATGTTCTAAATGCTCATCTAGGTTTTTGCTATAGATTAAGATGTCATCAAAATAAACTACAACAAATTTCCCAATAAAAGCACACAAAACATGGTTCATTAAACGTATAAAACTGCTCGGTGCATTAGTGAGTCCAAACGGCATAACTAACCATTCATACAATCCATACTTAGTCTTAAACACCGTTTTCCATCCATCACCCTCACGCATGCGAATTTGATGATACCCACTCTTAAGGTCAATCCTACTAAAAATGCATGCACCATGCAACTCATCAAGCATATCATCCAGCCTAGGTATTGGGTGACGATACTTTACCGTGATATTGTTGATAGCTCGGCAATCCACGCACATTCTCCAAGTCTCGTCCTTCTTAGGCACCAGCAAAACAGGTACAGCACATGGACTCATGCTCTTCCTGACATAACCTTTGCTCATCAACTCCTCCACTTGCTTTTGAAGCTCCTTCGTCTCCTCGAGATTGCTTCGGTAAGCTGGT
>NW_019250835.1:31813-42019 GCF_002742605.1 Olea europaea var. sylvestris
AATGTGCCCTGACCCCAAGCATCTGAAACACTTGATGTCTCGATTCCTTGATGGTTGTGAATCTGTTTTGGGTGCTGTTTTGCTAGCACTTTCTTCTTTCCCTTTCTGCCACTCATTCCTACCTTTAGGTACAGTTTTATCACCTTTGTTGTTGTTGTTCCACCCTGGCTTCCAAGATGGATTAACACTTGAAGTTCCTAACGGCTACCTAGCTGCCCCTTTCCTCTTCAGCTGTCTCTCTACCTTCATAGCCACATGTAACATGTCTTCCAACTCCACATAATGCTGTAACTCCACTACATTGGCAATTTCCCTATTCAACCCATTCAAGAATCGTGCCATGGTAGCCTCCCGATCCTCCACCACATTGGCCCTAATCATGAGTATTTCCATCTCCTTATGATAGTCTTCTACACTTTTCGGCCCTTCATATAGACCTTTCAGTTTTTGATGGATCTCTTGGTAATAGTGGCTAGGAACAAACCTCTTTCTCATCAATGACCTCAATTCCTCCCAAGTGCTGATTGGTCTTCCCCCACTCCTACGTTGTGAAGTAATCACTTGATCCCACCATGAAATTGCATAGTCACTGAAATCCAAAACTGCTAACTTCACCTTTTTCTCCTCCGAATAGTTATAACACTCAAAGATTATTTCAACCTTCCTTTCCCACTCCAGGTATGCCTCAGGATTACTCCTTCCTTTGAATGAAGGAACTATCATTTTTATATTTTCCAAATTTCCATCCAACTCCTCCCCGCGATCATTCCGACCCTGTCTGTCGAACCTATCGCCTCTATTCCTCATCCTTCCCATCTCAACACCATGATAGTCTTCTACACTTTTCGGCCCTTCATATAGACCTTTCAGTTTTTGATGGATCTCTTGGTAATAGTGGCTAGGAACAAACCTCTTTCTCATCAATGACCTCAATTCCTCCCAAGTGCTGATTGGTCTTCCCCCACTCCTACGTTGTGAAGTAATCACTTGATCCCACCATGAAATTGCATAGTCACTGAAATCCAAAACTGCTAACTTCACCTTTTTCTCCTCCGAATAGTTATAACACTCAAAGATTATTTCAACCTTCCTTTTCCACTCCAGGTATGCCTCAGGATTACTCCTTCCTTTGAATGAAGGAACTATCATTTTTATATTTTCCAAATTTCCATCCAACTCCTCCCCGCGATCATTCCGACCCTGTCTGTCGAACCTATCGCCTCTATTCCTCATCCTTCCCATGTCACTCCCATATCCATACTCCTCTCGCCTTTCCCTCCTAGACTCCCATCTATCCGGTCCTCTGGCATTAGATACATCTACTCGATGTCCCCGACTAAGATTAGCTACCGATATATCTAATCTATTCATCCAAGCCTCCTGCTTCTCCAACCTATCTCTCACATCTCCAAACGCCATCTCAAACCTTTGCACTAAATCCTCCGATGCATTGCTATTATTGCCTTGTCGGCTTGAGTTTGATTCTGCCCTTTCTGACATCCTAACACTAAAATTTTATTTTACTGCCTCACCAAAAGTCACTTGGAACACACACAAGGGCTTTGACCCTCTCTTAAGCTCACCTCTCTATTTTTTACCACTCAGTTCTTTCAACAATTGCTTCTAGAAACAATCAATGAACTCAATCAATCAATCAATTCGTGTAGAATTCCCCAAACCGGATGTGATTTCAACAATTGTAACAAAGGACTCAAGGAAAACTTTTAAAACTTGATTTAAATTGAAGGAATAGAATGATTCAATGTGTCCAAGTAATTTAGAAACGATAATGAATAATAAAAGTTGGTATTTGACGGATCAATAATATTTAACAAGTTTTTTTATTTACTGTACGGATGAACAGTAATTTTTTTAGATCCGAAAATCTATAACAAAACCAACAAAGAAAACGAAAACTGATTTGGGCGAAAATTGAGCCCAGAAATGGAATTTGAAGATTATGATGAAACTTTTGGATCAAAGAATCAAGAAACCTTCTGTACACAAGAACACAAGGAATTGAAGAAAATTAGAAAACAAAGGATATAACCTGATTAAATTGGAGCCAAAGTTCTGATACCAACTGATGCGAACCCTGTAGCAATGGAAACTACGAAACCCACAACGAGATTGATGCAGAACCTAAGAACGCCAATACTAACCCGATTTTAGATCTTGAACCCTAAGAATTGAACCAAGAAACCCTAGATTAGCGAAGAACCTAAAACCCCTTGAATTAGAATTAAAAGAACCCACAATCCGATTGATAGAACGCCAGAAGAAGTTAAGTCTTGATAAGTTCCAAGATTGTTCAAGAAGAACAATAAATTGAAAGAAGAAATTTCTCTCTCTATAATATTAATTCAAAGGTCAAAAGTGTAAGTATTATGCCCTAGGTCCAATCAACTTTGGACATAAATACTTTTATATGTAATTAATGCAATTAAATGGCAGATCTATTATTTAATTAATAGACAATTAAATAAATAATAGAGTCCGTAGATTCAAATACTTGTAATTTGTTAATCACAATGAGTTGTGATTGTGAGATACAAATTACATTTGATTGAATCTTAAATCATCCGTGGTCGTAAGTAATAACGAGATACGTATATCGTTATTACGGATAAACCATCACGTGTGGCATTTCTTACTTGTGAAGTAAGTAGCTGATTTCACAAGTTAAAGTGTGGTGACACTTAAATGAACACGTGGGTGTTTTGTTATAGAACAAAACATTGGAGACCCGTCGAGAGATTCCACATGGATAACTATCTGAGTGTCGGTGGTTAATCTCTAACGTTCGGTAGTGAAATTGGTCCTTTGACTTGAGGTCATCATGGTACCTTATACGAGGACAGTCATACTTTGACGGTGTTGGATGTTGCTCTAAAAAGGGCCGCTAATACGACATCCTTCGGGTACGTCAAGAATCATATGAAGGTTGTGATTGATCAATAAAGGATTCGTCACTCTTAGATAGTAGGAGATTATGATCTGCGTTTCATTCAATTAAGTCAATGATGAAATCCTTGGCCAAGGTGTACTCATAAGTCGAAAAGGAGTTTTCGATTTATATTGACTTAATAGTGGAGTGAAAGATATGATCGATGATCGAGATTGACACAACTCCATATCTCGTAATTGATCAGATCATATTGACGAAGGGATTATAGTTTCACGGTAAACGAACGAATTTGGTTTTGTCATACCACGTGACATTTCCCGTCACATGTATTGCCCTGACACATTGCTAGATGTCAATTAGGGACGGCGAATGTGAATTGACGATAAATTAAAAGGGTGTTTTAATTTATCAATTTTGATTAGATCAAAATAATATTTCACGTCGTTAGGCATCGTGGTCGGGAACCTAATGGGTCACACACAAAAGAGAATTGGAAGATTGCAAATTGCCAATTGGTTAATTTAACAATCGTTGGATAAATTAATTAACTGGATTTGTTATTTATATTTTCGAATTAATTTATTGGATTAATTAATTCACGGACCGGGTTTAATTAATTGGATTAATTAATTATTGGATCGGACCGGGCCGAGCCGAGCCTGCTTGGGTTTATATAAATACATAACTAGGGTTTGAGATCCATAATGTTTTCATTATTCTTGCTGGCACAAGAGGAAATCCTAGAGGCTGCAATCATGTTCTCTGTGTGGATCACCGTTGGAGGCTGGACAATTGGACAGCTGTGGTGGCGAATCAAGATTGTGGAACGAAAAAAAAGCAAAAGGATTGCAGATCTGAAAAAGGTACAATCTTATCACAATTTCTATCTAAACACAAAGGCAATTCTTGGTAGGAATCGAAAATTATTTTAAATTCCGCTGTGCATGTATAAGTAGATTCCCAACAGTGGTATCAGAGCCAGGTTTGTGTTTGTTAGAAATTGCTTTGCATGTTGGAAACAGTTAAAAGTTAATTGTTTATTTTTCTTGTTTTAGTGATTAAGAAAATTATTTTTAATATTCAGAATTTGATTTTGAATATAAAATAATATTTGGGTCGAAATTAAAAAAAAAAGGGGGGAGGGGACTGGCCGGTCGTCGGCGTTGGGCAGCCGGCAGCACCGGGGTCGGCGACGCCGACCCCATGAAACCTGAAGAAATAAAAAAAATTTAAATTTTTAGGGTTTTCTGAAATCGGGTGGAGGCGGGGGTTCCTCTGCAATCAAAGTAATTGTGGGACCCTGTCTGCAATTATTTTCTAAAGGGTCAAGTTGTAATTTTAAAAGGAAGGGCATGTCTACAATTTGAGAAATTGGAGGTCCTTCTCTGCAATTTAGTAGTAAGGGCCAGTTTTGCAATTTCTGAACTAGGACCTATTCTGATATTTTCGAAATATGAAGGGCCTGCATGAAATTTGCGAAATTGAGAGGTCTTGATTTTAATTTTAAAATGGGCCAAAATGTAAATTTCAAAAGGGGATTTGAATTTAGATTTTAAAATGGTTTTAAATTTTATTTTATATTGGTTTTGACCTATTTTGACTAGACTTCTAATTTTGACCCAAATTAAAATTTTATTTAAAATTGACGACATTTTATATTTTCGTTAAAATTGGATTTTGACTTAAATATTAAACTTTGACCCTAAATTGAATTTTATTTTATTTAGGAGTTTTATCCTAAATTAAAATCTTAATTCAATTTAAGTTAGAATTGGATTCTAATTTAGTGTTTAATTAAAATTTGATTTTAATTAAATTATTCGCCCAAAGATATTTTAGAAATTAGAATTGGATTCTAATTTGACGCTTAATTAAAATTTGATTTTAATTAAATTGCCTCGCCCTAAATTTCTTCTTGGAATTAGAGTTTGACTCTAATTTGCTGTTTAATTAAAATTAGATTTTAATTAAATCAATTCACCCTATAGTTTATTCCAATTAGAATTAGACTCTAATTTGATGTTTAATTAAAATTTGATTTTGATTAAACATGTTCGCCCTAAAATCTTAGATTTAGAGTTAGACTCTAGTTTTATCATTTAATTAAAATTTGATTTTAATTAAATTCAACCGCCTTACATTTTGAAATTAGAGTTTGACTCTAATTTGATATTTAATTAAGATTTGATTTTAATTAAATAATCTCGCCATATAATTGTTGAATTAGAGTTGGACTCTAATTTGTTATTTAATTAAAATTTGACTTTAATTAAATATTCCCGCTAATTAAATAATCGATTAATATGATTAATTAATTATTTAATTAATCCGATCCATTTGTCTAAAAGAGTTTAGACCACTTAATTGCTAGAAACTTGAAACTTGTTTGCATATAATATTAGATATTATAAAGGTATACATTTATGTGATGAATGTATTATTAGTGGACGATTATGGACTCGACCATATGGATGTGTTGAATGGTTAATTTTTAATTTTGTCGTTTTATGGGCCTGCGAGCACTTAATTGTTTTGGGCCTGCGAGCCCGTTATTATTGTTATTATTTTGGACCTGTGAGTCCATTATTATTATTGTTACTATGGGCCTGTGAGTCCAATTTCATTTAGGCTTGCATGCCAACTAGTATAGGATACATGTTGGAATTGGACTAATTGAAGAGACATCCCTCCATAAAATATTAAGTCACATTTGTAATCGCCTTCCATCATTATAGTGAAAACTAGAGTCCCAAATCGTTTCAGCTTGTTGAGTACACTCAAGGCTGGTCCATTAGGGATATGTTTGACACTATGAAATATTTGATATTTCTGAATGATGGGTTTGACTTAACTAAAATTTATCTTTTGTTGAGTACACTCAAGGAGATGAATTTTAGAGGCATATTAAGCTAACACATAAGATATGTGAAAACAAAGAGTTGTCAGCTTAATGATCTGGGAGTTGTATGGAGATACAATTGATAATAGTATCTACCCAAATATTATATTAGGGCTTGTTGAGTACACTCAAGGTCTTAATATAATAGATGGAATCCCAGCCCACTTGGAGTCAAGCAAGGACTCCGTAAATTTATGTGAGAGGGCCATAAATTTTATTTAAACAGTGGGAGCATAATTAATTTAATAAAAGACCATATTAAATTAATTGATCCATTTTATATATATTATTCTTTCTTTTTCGTCATTTATATTTATTGAATATGAGTAACCATATGTTTTGAATAGCATACTAGATGCCAACAACCAAACTATTTTTTCTTAATTGACACTGCAATTTGAGAATTGTTCTTATACATGAGAAAATTGGTCACGTCCTTGAGTAGTCCTTTCCAGAGACACCTGGTGATGACTCGATTAAAGAAGAGGTGGCTACTATAGTAAACGCAGTGATGATAATAGTACTGCAACGTATGTGATACTTGCAACTATGTCACTGAGTTACAAAAGCAACTTGAGAGTATAGATGTTAACACATAATTCTTCACTACATAGAGTTGTATGATAATAATCATGTGTGGAAGGATATGAGACTTCCAAACAACTATACCGGTGCAAAATGATAGAGTAGTCTTCAATCGATGCTTAGACACTGAAGATGATTGACGTTGAGAAATGTCTCAACTGTATTCAATCATAAACCATGAACTAAGTAGTGACTTGGTCCTGTAATCTCTGTCAGCTAAAGCTATTCACAACTAATTATGAATTTAACGTGAATAAGCTCGAATGCAAAAATATTGAGTTGCTTAACATGCTTAGGACTGTTAACCCTTTTATCGAAGTTGGTAGTGGGAAAACCATTGATTTCTTTAAAGATATTAAGAGGAAGTCTAAAGGGGCTTTGTGAAAGCACCCAATATGGTTAAGACAGTATAAGCGAAAGGACAAATACCAAATCTAATGACCCTTGGTCTCATTATAGAATGAAAGGTCATTGGAAGGAATATTGTATGACTTACGTCTACTTCACGAGTTTCTTAGGTATATGATACCAGGTGTAAATATCGCATTTATACAAATAAGGAGAAACTAAAAAAGAAGTAGACCACTGCGAAAGGGAGAAGTTGATATACACGTTGGAGATGAGCAAAGGTTGCTACATTACCTATATGAATATACTTCTTACTATTGCCTTTTGGTTTAGTATTGAAATGTCGTTTTATGCCAACTATAGCTGGAACATTAAAATGAATTTCATGTTTAGACATGAACTATTTTAATGTTAAGGACAATTGTTGTTCTTGTTTATCTTGTTAAAGATCCTAATGGCTATGGTAAATTATAAAATGACATTTATATTCTTTAATACTAAAGATTCTATAATAAGTATAGAAATTATAAGGCATAAATACTATAATCTAATTATTACCAAAATCTAGCATGACAGACTTTGTCATTTAGATGAAATATAATTCCAAAGTTACATAAAGATGTATACTTGGGATTAATTCATTTTGACAAGTACAAATTATGCATGTCTGGCACAATAACCAAATCTTCTTTTGCTTGAAAAGAAGAAATGTCAGCATAATTACCGGTCTAATGCATAGTGATGCATATGGATTCATGTCAATCAATGTCAGGTAATGTTTCTCTTATTTCATCAATGATCAAGTATACTTGATGAAAACTCAAACATGAAACTCTTGAAAAGTTCAAGGGATTCACACTAGAATTAGAGAAACAAAGAGGTAAAGATACCTTCACATTAAGATTTGATCAAGTGAGAGTATCTTAAAGATAAAATTAAGATTATCTAAGAGAGAACGAGATTCTCGTGCAGTGGACTCCTTCATATGCATTGCAGCAAGGTGGTGTATCTAAAAGGAGGAATCGTTAAGTATTACATATAATGCGATTAATAACAAGCCATGCAAATTTCTCAAAATTGTTTTGAGGTCACTCATTGATTGCAGTGTGCAACACACTAAACCATGTCCCATCTAAATTGGTTAACAGAACTCCATACGAGTTATGGAAAGACAATAGTCTTAATTTATCTTATATGAAAGATTGGGGCCATGACGCTTATTTGAAGCGCCTTAAATCGGATAAGTTTGAGACTAAATCCGATAAATACATATTTGTGGGATATTCAAAGGAGACAATTGAATATAAATTCTATTATCAAGAAGAAAGTCTTCGTCTCACGACATATCATCTTCTTAGAGAAAATGTTTACTCTAGGAGAGGACAGTGGGAGTAAAATAGAATTTTGAAAGAGTTCAAAAGTCCACAGATATAGTTAACCAAGTAGATAAATCTGAGTTTGATCCCATATCTGATATGGGACATACTTTGGATCAGGAAGTAAAGACTCCTGAGGACATGACAGCTCTATGTGAATCTAGCAGGCTCATTCGACCTTCAAGAAGGTGCGAATCATTAAACAGTGATCCAGGATAATGAACCTGCTAGTTACAACAAAATAAAGTCAGGTGTTGACTTAAAAGAGACAGCAAGATGCCATGAAACTCGAGATGAAACTCAACGCAAGTGAATAAGGTTTGGACCTTGGTCAAGCCTCCTAATGGAATAAAGCCTATAAGCTTTTGTAAATAGTTTACAAAAGAAAAGGTCGATATGGATATGAATATCCATATATACAAAGCAATGCTGGAAGCAAAGGTTAAATGTTGACCTTGGTGAAATATTTCTCATGTAGCCTTGCTTAAGTCCATTCGGGTTTTGTTTGCAACAGTTGCATATCGTGACTATAGGTTAAGAGAAGTCTTTTGGAGCTGAAATCTTAGATTTGATGAAAAGTCAAAGTGTTTGATTCTATCAAATTTGAAAATGAATTGTGTGTTTACAAGAAGATAGTGGGAGCATTTTTCGTATTCCTAAAACGACATCCCTATATTTCAATCGTTGAAATAATGGATGTTAAAGGATTTATTCATAAATGATATGGGATAAGCAACTTGATCTATAGAGGTAGATCTAGAAGATTGCTTAACTCATCCCAATTTACATAGATGAAATCTTGAGAAGATTTCATATGGAGAAACTGGTTTACTCTTAAGCGGTATGTTGGAAAGGTTCCAAACGTGAAGCAGCCGTTGATTCAATAGTAGAAACCTAATATATGGATACTTCAGAAGTAGCAAAGAGTTGCAATATGGATCATGATGTTCATAAATCAACTTGGAGTAGTTCCTGATATTGTTGATCACATACAATAGTATTGTGATAACAATAGAGCCATTGCGAAAGCAAAGGAACTAAGGTCTCATCAATGATCCAAACATGCATTAAGGCGGTATAATCTCATCAGAGAGATAATACATAGAAATGATGCAAAAAGAAGAGCAAATTTCCACATTTAATAATATTGCAGATCCACTGACAAAGGGTTGTCGTAGTATAAACATGATCGTCATGTAGACTTATGATATTCGATACATAAGTGATTGGATCTAGTGCAAGTGGGAGTTTGTAAGTATTATGCCCTAGGTCCAATCAACTTTGGACATAAATACTTTTATATGTAATTAATGCAATTAAATGGCAGATCTATTATTTAATTAACAGACAATTAAATAAATAATAGAGTCCGTAGATTCAAATACTTGTAATTCGTTAATCACAATGAGTTGTAATTGTGAGATACAAATTACATCTGATTGAATCTTAAATCATTTGTGGTCGTAAGTAATAACGAGATACAGATATCGTTATTACGGATAGACCATCACGTATGGCATTTCTTACTTGTGAAGTAAGTAGCTGATCTCACAAGCTAAAGTGTGGTAACACTTAAATGAACACGTGGATGTTTTGTNAAACACAAAGGCGATTCTTGGTAGGAATCGAAAATTATTTTAAATTCCGCTGTGCATGTATAAGTAGATTCCCAACAAAAAGTGCAAAGTTATTACGATGAAAAGTAATCTCCTATTTATACTAATGAATAAAAATGTCCAAGACCATCAAATTATGGTAATAATTTGATTTCATAAGAATTCTATCGGAACTAGGAAATTCGGCCAAAAATAGAAAATTCGCCAATTTTTTTAGCTTGTGCGGCCGCATGGTGTAAATCCATGTGGTCGCATGGTTCAACTGATATTGCACTTTTGGTTTTCGGTATGCACGTGTGCGGCCGCATGTGGTTTTGCCTGTGCGGCCGCATGGTTTAATCTTTAGCTTCCGCTTTCGTCGCTAGATAACAAATTGATCCAAGTTGATTCAGCCTTCGACCCGAACATGAAAGTTGCTCCATTTTGAGTCCCGAACATGATTCCATCAATGGTTTCTTGAACGAGCAATCCCAT
>NW_019250835.1:45645-52116 GCF_002742605.1 Olea europaea var. sylvestris
GGAGGGAAACAAGAGACGATAAGGGTTGAAGATGTACCAGTAGTACGGGAATTCATAGATATGTTTCCAGAAGATCTATCTGGCATTCCACCTGATAGACAAGTGTAATTCACCATAGACCTAATTCCCGGGGCGGCACCAGTATCTAAGGCCCGATACTGAATGGCCCCAAAGGAACTACAAGAATTAAAGAAGCGGTTGCAAGAACTCCTAGATATGGGCTTCATACGACCAAGCGTATCTCCATGGGGTACGTCGGTGTTGTTTGTAAAGAAGAAAGATGGAAGCATGAGGATGTGCATCGATTATAAGGAGATAAATCGATTAACCATCAAGAATAAGTACCCACTCCCGAGGATCGAGGATCTGTTAGATCAACTGAAAGGAGCTAAGGTATTTTCCAAGATCGACATACGATTGGGATACCATCAACTAAAAGTAGAGACAAAGGATATACCTAAGACAGCTTTCAGAACTCGAAATGGACACTACGAGTTTACGGTGATGTCGTTTGGGCTAACCAATGCACCTGCAGTGTTCATGGACCTGATGAATCGAGTGTTTCATCAATACTTGGATAAGTTTGTCATAGTCTTCATCGATGACATTCTGATATATTCTAAGAGTATGGAGCAACATGAAGAGCACTTGAGAATAGCCTTAGAGGTATTACGCAAGGAGAAGCTGTATGCCAAATTCAAAAAGTGCGAGTTTTGGATTGAACGAGTTGGATTTCTTGGACATGTAGTTACTGCCCAAGGGATTGAAGTAGATCCAGTAAAAGTAGAAGTAGTAACCAACTGGAAAGCACCAACAAATGCTGGCGAAGTACGAAGTTTTCGAGGATTGGCTGGATATTATAGGAGATTCATAGAAGGATTCTCCAAAATAGCTGGACCAATGACGCAGCTCACAAGAAAGGGAGTAAAATTCCAATGGACGGAAAAATGCAAACTAAGTATCCAAGAACTTGAGCAGAAGTTGATATCAGCACCTGTATTAACAATACCTAAAGATACGGAAGGGTTTGTTATATACAGCGACACATCCAAGCGAGGATTGGGATGTGTACTAATGCAGAATGGAAAAGTGGTAGCCTATGCTTCAAGACAATTGAAGAAACATGAGCACAACTACCCGATGCATGATTTAGAACTTGTAGCGGTAGTACATGCTTTGAAGATATGGCGACACTACTTGTATGGACGGAAGTGTGATATCTAGACAGATCACAAAAGTCTCAAGTATTTCTTCACACAGAAGGAATTGAATATGCGAGAAAGACGATGGTTGGAATTGGTGAACGATTACAACTGCACTATTCACTACCATCCGGGTAAGGCTAATGTTGTGGCCGATGCTCTAAGTAGAAAATCAATGGGACAATTGATGTCACTACCCACCTCTCAAGTGGAGTTAGCCAAGGACTTGGAAATGTTGCAGATCGAAGTGGTAACCACACTAGGACAAGTCACTGCTCGTCTAGCAGCTTTAATAATTCGACCTACTCTTAAAGATCGAATTATCGAAGCACAAAATAAAGACTCATTTTTGCAGAAGATTAAGAATGAAGTTGGTACCGATAAGAAAAAAGACTTTGGAATAACTGAGGAATAGGCACTGATATTTAGAGGAAGAATTTGCGTGCCTAAAGATGAAGCCTTGAGAAACGAGATATTAAAGGAAGCTCATTCCACCCCGTACACCGCACATCCCAGTGGTACGAAAATGTATCGAGATCTTCGAGATACATTTTGGTGGAGAAATATGAAAAGAAGTATAGGGCTATACGTGCAGAAGTGTATGGTATGTCAACAGGTTAAGGCAGAACACCAAAAACCAGTTGGATTGTTAAATCCACTAGATATACCTGAATGGAAATGGGAAAATATCACGATGGACTTTGTGGTTGGATTCTCGATGTCAGCAAGAGGAAATAATACTATATGGGTAGTAGTAGATCGACTAACGAAGTCAGCTCATTTTCTTCCAGTGAAAATGACATTCAGTTTAGACCAATTGGCACAGTTGTATATTAAAGAGGTTGTGAGATTACACGGTGTACCTGTATCCATTGTGTCTAACAGAGACCCAAGGTTCACGTCCAAATTTTGGAAAAGTCTACAAGGAGCTATGGGAACGAAGCTGAACTTTAGTACAACATATCACCCTCAGTCCGATGGTTAGTCTGAAAGGACCATCCAAACTTTGGAAGACATGCTGAGAACATGTGTTTTGGATCTAGGAGGTAATTTGGAGTCATACTTACCTCTAGTAGAGTTTGCTTATAATAACAGTTTCCTAGCAACTATTGGAATGGCACCATACAAATCTCTCTATGGTAGAAGATGTAGATCCCCTGTTCATTGGGATGAAGTCGGAGAGAAGAGAGTTTTGGGACTAGAAATGGTTCAAAGGACGGTCAAGGTAATCGATAAGATCCGTGCAAGAATAAAGGTAGCACAGGATCGACAAAAGAGCTATGCAGATACAAGGAGGAAGGATTTAGAATTCCAAGTTGGGGATAAAGTGTTTTTGAAAGTAGCACCGATGAAAGGTGTACTTAGATTTGGAAAGAAAGGCAAGCTACGACCCCGGTATATCAGACCTTTCAAGATACTTGATAGAGTCGAAAATGTGGCTTACCGACTAGCTTTGCCACCTGAATTATCGGCAGTGCACAATGTGTTCCATATATCGATGATAAAGAAGTATGTACATGATCCTAATCATGTAGTCAGTTATCAAACCTTGGAGGTATAGAAAGATTTATCGTACGAGGAACTACCGATCAAGATATTGGATCGAAAAGTGCATAAACTAAGGAATAAAGAGATTCAGCTGGTTAAGATACAGTGGAATCATCACGGCGTAGAAGAAGCCACTTGGGAAAAAGAAGAAGAAGCTAAAGACAAGTATCCAACACTATTCGCCCAATCAGAAGGTAAATTTCGAGGATGAAATTTTAATTAAGGTGTGGGGGATGTAGATTCTCAAATAATTCTAGACACCTTAGTGGTACTAAAACATGAATATTGGATGACTAAAGTATACTTCAAATTTTTAGTCTCATTGGAGACCCATTCTCGACATAGGAAACATTTGATTTGGAAAATGATATCTAAATAAAAGTTGTAGCTCTTTGAGTTATCTTTCCAACACACTTTGAATTATCTCAATCGGATATTGGGAGAAGAAGTTATGATAGAAACACTGAATGCCGTGCAGTGTCAACCGCACTACAACCGGTCGACCGAAACTGCCTGAAATGAAAATTCTCATTTTTCTCTAGAATTTAAATATTTATTTTCATCAATTATTTTCTAAAAGGATCACCCACATTTTTGGCAATAAAAACCCCAATAAATTGAAGCATTTAACCTCAAACTTAAATGGCACCCATGGTTTCTCTCTTAAATGAAATTTGACCCTTCATTTGCTTTAAGTTATGGGATATTTACCTATAAATAGAGATCTCATTTCACTCATTTTTTCTCACACCAAAAGAAAGAGCTTTTACATACTAAAGAAAGAGTTTTCAAGAGAGAAAAAGAGAGGGAGGAAAACTATTTTTCCTAGAAGTTTAAGAAGTGTTTTCAAGCATCAATTCTCAACGGTTTTCAAACATCCAAGGAGTGCATTTCTTTCAACGTCCAAGTTTCATCGAAGTTTTCAATCTAAGTTTCAAAGTTTCAAAAGCATCAATCAAGGTAGGTAGAGGTGCAATGTGTTTAATCATGTTAAGTTATAAGTTTCGATTCATGTTAATGTTTGTATGTCAAATGGTACTCCAGTATGACATATCCCTCTATGTTAATAGTTGTATGTCAAATGGTACTCCGGTACGGCATACCCCTCTATGTTGAAGAAATGTTCGTATGTCAAATGGTGCCCTCGGGTACGGCATACCCCTTCATGTCAAATGGTGCCTCCGGGTACGACATGTATAAAAAGTTATAAAGTTAATGTTTTGAAATGTATAGCTTAATCACGAAGCACCCATGACACCTATTGAGTTTTTCAACTCACGGGTTTAATCCCATCTCTACAGATTGAAGGAATTCTACCTCGGGCATGGATGAAGGAGAAGATGGAGAGTGATGCAACAATCCCATGGAAATCCGATGAATAAGTGATTTGGATTTATTTTTATGAAATGTTTTTCAATGTTACTTCTTTAAAGTTTTGAATAATGCAGAATGCGAGAACAAGTCATGTTTTCTTCAAATAAATTACATTTTGTTGTTTTGAAAAATGATTCAGTGTTTTTGTTTAAAGTATTTGAAGTATTGTTATTTAAATTATTATTCGAAGATGTAAGCTTCCGCTAAAACGTATACACTTGTTACTAAACCACCGGTTAAGCTAAGTAAAGTAAGTAGCATTCCGGTCCACCAGGGGTCGGGGCGTTACAATGTGGTTTTAATCCGTTAACTCCTTTGGATTTAATTTCTTTACAGTGAATGAACGTGGTAGTTTAGATGGAAAAAAGAAGGTAGAATTGGTTAAGTCACTCCATGAAAAGGTAAAAGCGCAAATTGAAAACAAAAGTAAGTTGGTTACATCGTAGGCCAACAAAGGTAGGAAACACGTGACATTCGAGCCAGGAGATTGGGTTTGGGTACACCTTAGGAAAGAGCGATTTCCAAAGCAAAGGAAGTCCAAGTTGCAACCGAGGGGCGATGGCCCATTTCAAGTGATTGAAAAGATAAACGACAATGCTTACAAGTTGGACCTTCCACGTGAGTACAATGTGTCGGCTACTTTTAATGAATCTGATCTCTCTCTGTTTGATGCAGGTTTAGATTCTAGGATGAATCCTTTTGAAGAGGGAGGGGATGATATGATCCAGGAGTCGAGCCCGATGAAGGCGAGTGCGAGACGAGATCCGTTGATAATCGATGGAGGACCAATGACGCAATCAAGGACAAAGCAAGTAAAACAAGCGATGGGATTCCTCGTTCAAGAAACCATTGATGGAACCATGTTCGGGGTTCAAAATGGAGCAATTTTTATGTTTGGGTCATAGGTCGAATTAACTTGGATCAATTTGTTGTCAAGCAACAAAACCAGAGGCTGAAAACAAGCCTGTGCGACCGCACAGGCAAAACACCATGCGGCCGCATGGTGGTCGCACAGGCAAAACACCATGCAGCCGCACGGTGGCATACCAAAAATCAAGATGGTATTTCTTATTGAACCATGCGACTGCATGGAAATACACCATGCGGCCGCACAAGCAAAAAATTTGGTGAAATTTTCAATTTTGGCAATTTTTCATATTTTGTTAGATTTTGATTCTTTTCCATAGTTTGGGGATTATGCTCGACTTTTGCACGATTTTTACCTAGTTTTTAGGTTTAGTATAAATAGGAGTTTCCATTGGCATTATTGATATTGAATTAAAGTGAGGCGTATTGTCTTCTCTTCATCGTTCTTCATTGAACAATTTCGAACTTATCAAGTGATAACTTGTGGCATTCAAACAATCGGATTTAATTGTTGGATTACATGATCAAGGGGTCTTTCAAGCGTCGTTCTTGTTGGATTTTTTGGTTCGACCTTCTTTTGGGTTAATCCTAAACTCTTGGATTAATTTGGCTTTCTTGGGTTTGTCAATCTCGTTGTGGGTTTCGCAGTCAACGTTGCTACAGGGTTCACATCAGAAACTTGCTACATGTACACTATGCTGTACACCTTAGTTTACACTTTTTCACGTGACATTACCCTGTTGAACAGTTTAAATTTCAAACAATTTTCCCATCCAATTGACATTTGACTAGAATACAAGTGTCAAACAACGTGTCAAAAATCAGTGTACAAATAGCAATGTTCAATCAGTAAGGACCTTGCTACATGTACACTTTAGTTTACACTTTGCCACGTTACATTACCCTACTGGACAGTTTAAATTTCAAATAATTTTCCCATCCAATTGACACTTGACAACAATGCAAGTGCCAAACAACATGTCAAAAGCCAGTGTACAAATAGCAAAGTTCTATTGGTAAGGACCTTGCTACATGTACACTATGATGTACACTTTAGTTTAAACTTTACCATATGACATTACCCTGTTGGACAGTTTAAATTTCAATCAGTTTTCCCATACAATTGACACTTGACAACAATGCCAGCATCAAACACCGTATCGAAAATCAGTGTACAAATAGCAAAGTTTAATCGACAAGGACCTTGCTACATGTAGCCTATGGTGTACAGTTTAGTATAGTCTTTGCCACGTGATGATGACCTATTGGAAAGCTTAAATTTCAAATAGTTTTCCTATCCAATTGACACTTGACAAGAAAGCAAGTGTCAAACAATGTGTCAAAAATCAGCGTACAAAATAGCAAAGTTCAATCGATAAGAACCTTGCAACATGTACACTTTGGTGTACATTTTAATTTACACTTTTTCGCGTGACATTACCCTGTTGGATAGTTTTAATTTGAAACAGTTTTTCCATCG
>NW_019250835.1:53182-59457 GCF_002742605.1 Olea europaea var. sylvestris
AGTTTTTCCAACCAATTGACACTTGACAACAATGCAAGTGTCAAACAACGTGTCTAAAATCAGTGCACAAATAGTAAAGTTCAATCGGTAAGGACCTTGCTATTTGTATACTATGGTGTACGCTTTAGTTTACACTTTGCCATGTGAGATTACCTTGCTGGACAGTTTAAATTTCAAACAGTTTTTCCATCCAACTGACACTTGACAACAATGCAAGTGTCAAACATCGTATCCAAAATCAATGTCCAAATAGTAAAGTTCAATCGGTAAGGACCTTGCTACATGTACACATTGGTATACGCTTTAGTTTACACTTTTCCATGTGATATTACCTTGTTGGACAGTTTAAATTTCAAACATCTTTTCCATCCAATCGACACTTGACAACAATGCAACTGTCAAACAACGTGTTAAAAATCGGTGTACAAATAGCAAAGTCAAATCGGTAAGGACCTTACTATATGTACACTACGGTGTACACTTTAGTTCACACTTTGCCATGTGACATTAACATGTTGGACAGTTTAATGTTCAAACAGTTTTCTCATCCAATTGACACTTGACAACAGTACAAGTGTCAAACAATGTACCGAAAATCAGTTTGTAAAAAGCAAAGTTCAATCGGTAAGAACCTTGCGACATGTACCCTATGGTGTACACTTTGCCACGTGATATTACCCTGTTGGACAATTTAAATTTCAAACAGTTTTCCCATCCAATTGACACTTGACAATAATGTAACTGTCAAACAACGTGACAAAAATCAGTGTACAAATAGGAAAGTTTAATTGGTATGAACCTTACTGCTTGTACACTTTAGCTTACACATTACCACGTGACATTACCCTATTGGATAGTTTAAAATTCAAATAGTTTTCCCATCCAATTGACATTGGCAACAATGCAAGTGTCAAACAACTTGTCAAAAATCAGTGTACAGATAGCAAAGCTCAATCGGTATGAACCTTGCTACATGTACACTTTAGTTTTCACTTTACCACGTGACATTATCCTATTGGACAGTCTAAATTTCAAACAATTTTCTCTTCCAATTGGCAATCGACTACAATGCAAATGTTAAACAAGGTGTCAAAAATCAGTGTACAAATAACAAAGTTCAATCGGTAAGAACTTTGCAACATGTACACTATGGTGTGCACTCTAGTTTACACTTTGCCACTTGATATTACCTTGTTGGACTGTTTAAATTTCAAACAGTTTTTCATCCAATTGACACTGGACAACAATGCAAGTGTGAAACAACGTGTCAAAAATTAGTGCACAAAGAGCAATGTTCAATCGGTAAGGACCTTGCTACATGTAGACTATGGTGTACACTTTAGTTTACACTTTACCTCGTGACATTAACCGATTGGATAGTTTAAATTTAAAATATTTTTTCCATCCAATTGACACTTGACAGCAATGTAAGTGTCAAACAATGTGTCAAAAATCATTGTACAAACAGCAAAGTTCAATCGGTAAAAACCTTGCTACATGTGTACACTTTGCCGCGTGACATTACCCTGTTAGACAGTTTAAATTTCAAATAGCTTTCCCATCCAATTGACACTTCACAACAATGCAAGTGCCAAACAACGTGACAAAAATCAGTGTACAAATAGCAATTTTTAATCGGTGAGGACCTTGCTACATGTACACTATGGTGTACAGCTTAGTTTACACTTTGCCATATGACATTACCTTGTTGTACAGTTTAAATTTGAAACAATTTTTCCATCCAATTAACACTTGATAACAATGCAAGTGTCAAACAACGTGTCAAAAATGAATGGACAAATAGCAAAGTTCAATCGGTAAGGACCTTGCTATATGTAAACTATGGTGCAAACTTTAGTTTACACTTTGCCACATGACATTAACCGTTTGGACAGTTTAAATTTCAAATAGTTTTCCCATCGAATTGACACTTGACTACAATGCAAGTTTCAAACAAAGTGCTAAAAATCAGTGTAAAAATAGTAAAGTTCAATCGCTATGAACCTTGATACATGTACACTTTAGTTTACACTATACCACGCGACATTACCCTGTTGGATAGTTAATATTTCAAACGGTTATCCCATCCAATTGACACTTAACAACAATGCAAGTGTCAAACAACGTGTCAAAAATCAGTTACAAATAGCAAAGTTCAATCGGTAAGAACCTTGCGACATGGACAATATGGTGTACACTTTGCCTCGTGACATTACCTTGTTGGACAATTTAAATTTCAAACAGTTTTCCCATCCAATTGAAACTTGACAACAATGTAAGTGTCGAACTAATTGACAAAAATCATTGTAGAAATAGCAAAGTTCAATCGGTATGAACCTTACTACATGTACACTTTAGTTTACACTTTACCACGTGACATTACCCTATTGGACGGTTTAAATTTCAAACAGTTTTCCCATCCAATTGACACTTGGCAACAATGCAAGTGTCAAACAACGTATTAAAAATCAGTGTACTGATAGCAAAGTTCAATCGGTATGAACCTTGCTACATGTACACTTTAGTTTTTACTTTACCACGTGACATTACCCTATTGGACAGTTTAAATTTCAAATAGTTTTCCCATCCAATTGGAACTTGAAAACAATGCAAAGGTTAAACAACATGTCAAAAATCAATGTAATAATAGTAAAGTTCAATCGATAAGAACCTTGCTACATGTACACTATGGTGTACACATTAGTTTACACTTTTCCTCATGACATTACCCTGTCAGACATTGTAAATTTCAAAAAAGTTTCCCATCCAATTGACACTTGACAACAATGCAAGTGTCAAACAACATGCCAAAAATCAGTGTACAAATAGCAAAGTTCAATCGGTAAGAACCTTGCGACATGGACACTATGGCGTACACTTTGCCGCGTGACATTACCCTGTTGGACAGTTTAAATTTCAAACAGTTTTCCCATACAATTGACACTTAACAATAATGCAAGTGTCAAATAACGTGACAAAAATTAGTGTACGAATAGCAAAGTTCAATCGGTAAGAACCTTGTGAAATGGACACTATGGTGTACAGATTGCCGTGTGACAATATCCTGTTGGACAGTTTAAATTTCAAACAATTTTCCCATCCAATTGGCACTTGACAGCAATGCAAATGTTAAACAACGTTTCAAAAATCAGTGTACAAGTAGCAAAGTTCCATTGGTAAGATCCTCGCTACATGTACACACTTTGCCATGTGACATTACCCTGTTGGGCAGCTTAAATTTCAAACAGTTTTCCCATCCAATTGACACTTTACAACATTGCAAGTGTCAAACAACATGTCAAAAATCAGTGTACAAGTAGTAAACTTAAATCGGTAGGAAACATGCTACATGGACACTATGGTGTACACTTTAATTTACACTATTCCACGTGACATTACCCTATTAGGCAGTTTAAATTTTAAACAGTTTTTCCATCCAATTGACACTTGATAATAATGCAAGTATCAAAAAACGTGCCAAAAATCAGTATACAAATATCAAAGTTCAATCGGTAAGGACCTTGGTACATGTGCACTTTACTTTACACTCTGCCACGTGACATTACCCTGTTGGATAGTTTAAATTTTAAACAGTTTTCCATCCAATTGACACTTAACAACAATGCAACTATCAAATAACGTGTCAAAAATTAGTGTACAAATAACAAAGTTCAATCGATAAGGACCTTGCTACATGTACATTATGGTGTACACTTTAGTTTACACTTTATCATGTGACATTACCCTGTTGGACAGTTTAGATTTCAAATAGTTTTCCCATACAATTGACACCTGACTACAATGCAAGCGTCAAACAATGTGTCAAAAATCAGTTTACAAATAACAAAGTTGAATCGGTAAGGACCTTTCTGCATGTAGACTATGGTGTATACTTTAGTTTAGACTTTGCCACGTGACAATGACCTATTGGAGTGTTTAAATTACAAACAGTTTTTCCATCCAATTGATACTTGACAATAACGCAAGTGTCAAACAACATATCCAAAATCAATGTACACATTGCAAAGTTCAATCGGTAAGAACCTTGCTACATGTACACTATGGTGTAAACTTTAGTTTAAACTTTGCCACGTGACATTCCATTGTTCAACAGGTTAAATTTCAAATAGTTTTTCCATCCAATTAAAACTTGACAACAATGCAAGTGTCAAATAATGTGTCAAAATTAGTGCACAAATAGTAAAGTTCAATCGGCAAGGACCTTGCTACATGTACACTGTGGTGTACGCTTTAGCTTAAACTTTGCCATGTGACATTACCCTGTTGGACAATTTCAATTTCAAACATTTTTTCCATCCAATCGACACTTGACAACAATGCAACTATCAAATAACATGTCAAAAATTAGTGTACAAATAGCAAAGTTAGATCGATAAGGGCCTTGCAACATGTACACTATGGTGTACACTTTAGTTTACACTTTGCCACGTGACATTACCCTATTGGACAGTTTAAATTTCAAACATTTTTCCCATCCAATTGACACTTGACAACAATGCAAGTGCCAAAGAACGTCTCAAAAATCAGTGTACAAATAGCAAAGTTCTATCGGTAAGGAACTTGCTACATGTACACTATGGTGTACACATTAGTTTACACTTTACCACGTGACATTACCCTATTGGACAGTTTAGATTTCAAAAAGTTTTCCCATAAAATTGACACTTGACGATACTGCAAGCGTCAAACAACGTGTCAAAATCTAAGTGGTGTACAATTTACCGCGTGACATTACCTTGTTGGACAGTTTAAATTTCAAATAGTTTTCCCATCGAATTGAAACTTGACAACTATGTAAGTGTCAAACAACGTGACAAAAATCACTGTACAAATAGCAAAGGTTCAATCGGTAAGAACCTTGCGACATGGACACTATGGTGTACACTTTGCCGTGTAACATTACCCTGTTAGACAATTTAAATTTCAAACAGTTTTCCCATCCCATTACCACTTGACAGCAATGCAAGTGTCAAACAACGTAACAAAAATCAGTGTACAAATAGCAAGTTCAATCGGTAAGAACCTTGCGACATGGACACTATGGTGCACTCTTTGCCGCGTTACATTACCCTGTTGGACAGTTTAAATTTTAAATAGTTTTCCCATCCAATTGACACTTGACAATAATGTAACTGTCAAGCAACGTGACAAAAATCAGTGTACAAATAACAATTTTCAATCGGTAAGGACCTTGCTACATGTACACTGTGGTGTACAGTTTAGTTTACACTTTGCCATGTGACATTACCCTGTTGGACAGTTTAAATTTCAAATAGTTTTCCCATCGAATTGACACTTGACAACAATGCAAGTGTCAAATAACCTGTCAAAAATCAGTGCACAAATAGCAAAGTTCAATCGGTAAGGACCTCGCTACATGTACACTTTAGTTTACACTTTGCCACGTGACATTACTCTGTTGGATAGTTAATATTTCAAACGGTTTTCCCATCCAATTGACACTTAACAACAATGCAAGTGTCAAACAACGTGTCAAAAATTAGTTTACAGATAGCCAAGTTCAATCGGTAAGTGGTGTACAATTTACCGCGTGACATTACCTTGTTGGACAGTTTAAATTTCAAATAGTTTTCCCATCGAATTGAAACTTGACAACTATGTAAGTGTCAAACAATGTGACAAAAATCACTGTACAAATAGCAAAGTTCAATCAGTTTGAACCTTGCTACCTGTACACTTTAGTTTACACTTTACCACGTGACATTACCCTATTTGACAGTCTAAATTTCAAACAGTTTTCTTATCCAATTAACACTTGACAGCAATGCAAGTGTCAAACAATGTGTCAAAAATCAGTGTACTGATAGCAAAGTTCAATCGGTATGAACCTTGCTATATGTACACTTTATTTTTCACTTTACCACGTGACATTACCCTATTAGATAGTTTAAATTTCAAACAGTTTTTCCATCCAAGTGGCACTTGAAAACAATGCAAAGGTTAAACAACGTGTCAAAAATTAGTGTACAAATAGCGAAATTCAATCGGTAAGAACCTTGCTACATGTACACTATGGTGTACACTTTGCCGCGTGACATTACCCTGTTGGACAGTTTAAATTTCAAACAGTTTTTCCATGCAATTTACACTTAACAATAATGCAAGTGTCAAATAATGTGACAAAAATTAGTGTACGAATAGCAAAGTTCTATCGGTAAGAACCTTGTGAAATGGACACTATGGTGTACAGATTGTCGCGTGACATTATCCTATTGGATAGTTTAAATTTCAAA
>NW_019250835.1:60286-72589 GCF_002742605.1 Olea europaea var. sylvestris
GTGTCAAAAATCAGTGTACAAGTAGCAAAGTTCAATCGGTAAGATCCTCGCTACATGTACACACTTTGCCATGTGACATTACCTTGTTGGGCAGTTTAAATTTCAAACAGTTTTCCCATCCAATAGACACTTGACAACATTGCAAATGTAAAACAACATGTCAAAAATCAGTGTACAAGTAGCAAAATTAAATCGGTAAGAAACATGCTACATGTACACTATGGTGTATACTTTAGTTTACACTTTTCCACGTGACATTATCCTGTTGGGCAGTTTAATTTTTAAACAGTTTTCCCATCCAATTGACACTTGACAATAATGCAAGTATCAATCAACGTGCCAAAAATTATTATACAAATAGCAAAGTTCAATCGGTAAGGACCTTGGTACATGTACACTTTGGTGTACACTTTACTTTACACTTTGCCACGTGACATTACCCTATTGGATAGTTTAAATTTCAAATAGTTTTCCATCCAATTGACACTTGATAACATTGCAACTATCAAATAACGTGTCAAAAATTAGTGTACAAATAACAAAGTTCAATCGATAAGGACCTTGCTACATGTACACTATGGTGTACACTTTAGTTTACACTTCATCACGTGACATTACCCTGTTGGACAGTTTAGATTTCAAATAGTTTTCCCATACAATTGACACTTGACAACAATGCAAGCGTCAAACAACGTGTTAAAAATCAGTGTACAAATAACAAAGTTGAATCGCTAAGGACCTCTCTGAATGTAGACTATGGTGTACACTTTAGTTTAGACTTTGCCACATGACAATGACCTATTAGAGAGTTTAAATTACAAATATTTTTCCATCCAATTGATACTTGACAACAATGCAAGTGTCAAATAATGTATCTAAAATCAATGTACACATTGCAAAGTTCAATCAGTAAGAACCTTGCTACATGTACACTATGGTATAAACTTTAGTTTAAACTTGCCACGTGACATTCCATTGTTCGACAGGTTAAATTTCAAATAGTTTTCCCATCCAATTAAAACTTGACAGCAATGCAAGTGTCTAATAATGTGTAAAAATCAGTGCACAAATAGTAAAGTTCAATCCGTAAGAACCTTGCTACATGTACACTGTCGTGTACGCTTTAGTTTACACTTTGCCATGTGACATTACCTTGTTGGACAATTTCAATTTCAAATAATTTTTCCATCCACTCGACACTCGACAGCAATGCAACTATCAAACAACATGTCAAAAATTAGTGTACAAATAGCAAAGTTCAATCGATAAAGGCCTTGCTACATGTACACTATGGTGTACACTTTAGTTTACATTTTACCACGTGACATTACCTTATTGGACAGTTTAAATTTCAAATATTTTCCCATCCAATTGACACTTGACAACAATACAAGTGCTAAAGAACGTCTCAAAAATTAGTGTACAAATAGCAAAGTTCTATCGGTAAGGACCTTGCTACATGTACACTATGGTGTACACATTAGTTTACACTTTACCACGTGACATTACCCTATTTGACAGTTTAGATTTCAAATAGTTTTCCCATACAATTGACACTTGACGACACTGCAAGCGTCAAACAACTTGTCAAAAATTAGTATACAAATAACAAAGTTCAATATGTAAGGACCTTTCTTCATGTTGACTATGGTGTACACTTTAGTTTAGACTTTGCCACGTGATAATGACCTATTGGACAGTTTAAACTACAAATAGTTTTTCCATCCAATTGACACTTGACAAGAAAGTAAGCGTCAAACAACGTGTCAAAAATCAGTGTACAAATAGTAAAGTTCTATCGGTAAGAACCGTGCTACATGTACATTATGGTGTGCACTTTAGTTTACACTTTGCCACATGACATTACCCTATTGGACAGTATAAATTTTGAAACAGTTTCCCATCCAATTGACACTTGACAACAATGCAAGTGTCAAACAACGTGTCGAAAATCAGTGTATAAACTGCAAAGTTCAATCCGTAAGAACCTTGCGACATGTGCACTATGGTGTACACTTTGCCATGTGACATTACCCTATTGGATAGTCCAAATTTTAAATAGTTTTCCCATCTAATTGACACTTGACAACAATGCAAGTGTCAAACAATGTATCCAAAATCAATGTACAAATTGGAAAGTTCAATCGGTAAGAACCTTGCTACATGTACACTATGGTGTAAACTTTAGTTTAAACTTTGCCACGTGGCATTCCATTGTTCGAAAGTTTAGATTTCAAATAGTTTTCCCATCCAATTAACACTTGACAACAATCCAAGTGTCAAATAAAGTGTCAAAAATCAATGCAAAAATAGTAAAGTTCAATCAATAAGGGCCTTACTAAATGTACAGTGTGGTGTACGCTTTAGTTTATACTTTGCCATGTGACATTACCTTGTTGGAAAGTTTAAATTTCAAACAATTTTCCCATTCAATTGACACCTGACAACAATGCAAGTGTCAAACAACGTGTCAAAAATCATTGAACAAATAGCAAAGTTCAATCGGTGAGACCTTGCTACATGTCGACTATGGTGTACACTTTAGTTTACACTTTGCCACGGGACATTAACCATTTGGACAGATTAAATTTCAAACAATTTTTCCATCCAATTGACACATGACTACAATGCAAGTTTCAAACAAAGTGTCAAAAATCAGTGTACAAATAGTAAAGTTCAATCAGTATGAACCTTGATACATGTACACTTTAGTTTACACTTTGCCACGTGACATTACTCTGTTGGATAGTTAATATTTCAAATCGTTTTCCCATCCAATTGACACTTAACAACAATGCAAGTGTCAAATAACGTGTCAAAAATTAGTTTACAGATAGCAAAGTTCAATTGGTAAGAACCTTGCGCCATGGACACTATGGTGTACAATTTGCCACGTGACATTACCTTGTTGGACAGTTTAAATTTCAAACAGTTTTCCCATCAAATTGAAACTTGGCAACAATTTAAGTGTCAAACAACGTGACAAAAATCACTGTACAAATAGCAAAGTTCAATCAGTTTGAACCTTGCTACATGTACACTTTAGTTTACACTTTACCACGTGACATTACCCTATTTGACGGTCTAAATTTCAAACAGTTTTCCCATCCAATTGACACTTGACAACAATGCTAGTGTCAAACAATGTGTCAAAAATCAGTGTACTGATAGCAAAGTTCAATCGGTATGAACCTTGCTATATGTACACTTTAGTTTTCACTTTACCATGTGACATTACCCTATTGGACAGTTTAAATTTCAAACAGTTTTTTCATCCAAGTGGCACTTGAAAACAATGCAAAGGTTAAACAATGTGTCAAAAATCAGTGTACAAATAGCAAAATTCAATCGGTGAGAACCTTGTTACATGTGCACTATGGTGTACACTCTAGTTTACACTTTTCCACTTGACATTACTCTATTGGACAGTTTAAACTTCAAATAGTTTTCCCATCCAATTGACACTTGACGACAATGCAAGTGTCAAACAACGTGTCGAAAATCAGTGTACGAACAGCAAAGTCCACTAGCTAAATACTTTTTCACGTGTCATTACCCTACTGAAAAGATTAAATTTCAAGCTATTTTCCCATCCAATTGATGCTTGATAGCAATGCAAGTGTCAAACAACGTGTAAAAAATTAGTATCAATCGGGAAGAACCTTACCACATGTACACTATGATGTACACACTTTAGTTTACACTTTACTACATGACATTACCCTATTGGATAGTATAAATTTCAAATAATTTCTCCATCCAATTGACACCTGACAACAATGCAAGTGTCAAACAACGTGTTAAAAATTAGTGTACAAATAACAAAGTTCAATCAGTAAAAACCTTGCTACAAGTACACTATGGTGTACACTTTAGTTTACACTTTTCTACGTGACATTACTCTATTGGCTAGTTTAAATTTCAAATAGTTTTTCCATCCAATTGACACTTGACAACAATGCAAGTATCAAACAACGTGTCAAAAATAACTGTACAAATAGCAAAGTTCAATCGGTAAGAACCTTGTGACATGTACATTATAGTGTACACTTTAGTTCACACATTGCCACGTGTCATTATCCTGTTGGACAATTTAAATTTCAATCAATTTTCCCATTCAATTAATACTTGACAACAATGCAAGTGTTAAACAATGTATAAAAAATCAGTGTACAAATAGCAAAGTTCAATCGATAAGATCCTTGCTACATGTACACTATGGTGTACACACTTCAGTTTACACTTTACCACGTGATACTTGACAACAATGAAAGTGTCAAACAACGTGTCCAAAATTTGTGTACAAATAGCAAAGTTCAATCGGCAAGAACTTTGCAACTGTACGCTATGGTGTACACTTTAGTTTTCACTTTGCCACGTGTCATTACCGTATTGGACAGTTTAAATTTGAAGCAGTTTTCCCATTCAATTAACACTTGACAACAATGCAAGTATCAAACAACATGTCAAAAATTAGTGTACAAATAGCAAAGTTAAATCGGTAAGAACCTTGCTACATGTAGACTATGGTGTACACTTTAGTTTAAAATTTGTCACGTGACATTCCCCTGTAGGACAATTTCAAACTGTTTTTCCATCCAATTGACGCTTGACAACAATTCAAGCATCAAACAACGTGTCAAAAATCAGTGTACAAATAGCAAAGTTCAATTGGTAAGAACCTTGCTACATATACACTATGGTGTACACTTTAGTTTACACTTTGCCACGTGTCATTACCCTGTTAGACAGTTTAAATTTCAAATAGTGTTCCCATCCAATTAACGCTTGACAACAATTCAAGCATCAAACAACGTGTCAAAAATCAGTGTACAAATAGCAAAATTCAATCGGCAAGAACTTTGCTACATGTACACTATGGTGTACACTTTAGTTTACACTTTTCCACGTGACATTACTCTATTGGACAGTTTTAATTTCAAATAGTTTTCCCATCCAATTGACACTTGACAAAAATGTAAGTGTCAAACAACGTGTCCAAAATCAGTGTACAAATAGCAAAGTCCAATCAGTAAAAACCTTGCGACATATACACTGTGGTGTACACTTTAGTTTACACTCTGCCACGTGTTATTACCCTGTTGGACAATTTAAATTTCAAGCAGTTTTCCCAACCAATTGACACCTGACATTAATGTAAGTGTCAAACAACATGTTAAAAATCAGTGTACAAATAACAATGTTCAATCGGTAAGAACCTTGCTACATATACACTACGGTGTACACACTTTAGTTTACACTTTACAAAGTGGTGTTACCCTGTTGGAAAGTATAAATTTCAAATAGTTTTCCCATCCAATTGACACTTGACAACAATGCGAGTATCAAACAATGTGTCAAAAATCAGTGTACAAATAGCAAAGTCCAATCGGTAAAAACCTTGCGACATATACACTATGGTGTACACTTTAGTTTACACTTTGCCACGTGACATTACCCTGTTGGACAGTTTAAATTTCAAATAGTTTTCCCATCCAATTGACACTTGAGAACAATGCAAGTGTCAAACATGTCCAAAATCAGTGTACAAATAGCAAAGTCCAATAGGTAAAAACCTTGCGACTTATACACTATGGTGTACACTTTAGTTTACACTTTGCCACGTGTCATTACCCTGTTGGACAGTTTAAATTTCAAGCAGTTTTCCCAATCAATTGACACTTGACAACAATGCAAGTGTCAAACAACCTGTCAAAAATCAGTGTACAAATAACAAAGTTCAATCGGTAAAAACCTTGCTACAAGTACACTATGGAGTACACTTTAGTTTACACTTTTCCACGTGACATTACTCTATTGGACAGTTTAAATTTCAAATAGTTTTCCATCAAATTGACACTTGACAACAATGGAAGTATCAAACAAAGTGTCGAAAATCATTGTACAAATAGCAAAGTCCAATCGATAAAAACCATGCGACATATACACTATGGTGTACACTTAAGTTTACACTTTGCCATGTGACATTACCCTGTTGGATAGTTTAAATTTCAAATAGTTTTTCCATCCAATTGATGCTTGAAAACAATGCAAGTATCAAACAACGTGGAAAAAATCAGTGTATAAATAAGAAAACTTAATCGGTAAAAACCTTGCTACATGTACTCTGTGATGTACGGTTTAGTTTACAATTTACCACCTAACATTACCCTATTGGACAATTTCAAATAGTTTTTCTATCCAATTGACACTTGAAAACAATGAAATTGTCAAACAACGTGTCAAAAATGAGTGTAAAAATAGCAAAGTTCAATTGGTAAGAACCTTGCGACATATACACTATGGTGTACACTTTAATTTACATTTTCCTACGTGTGGTTACCCTGTTGGATAGTTTAAATTTCAAACAGTTTTTTCATCCAATTGACATTTAACACCAATCCAAGTATCAAACAATGTGTGAAAAATCGATGTACAAATAGCAAAGTTCAATCGGTAAGAACCTCATCTACACTATGGTGTACACTTTAGTTTACGCTTTGCCACGTAACATTTCCCTGTTGGACAGCTTAAATTTCAAATAGTTCTGCCATCCAATTGACACTTGACAACAATGCAAATGTCTAACAACGTGTTAAAAATTAGTGTACGAATAACAAAGTTCTATCGGTGGGAACCTTGCTACATGTTCACTATGGTGTACACATTTCAGTTTACACTTTACCACGTGACATTACCCTATTGGAGAGTATAAATTTCAAATAGTTTTTCCATCCAGTTGACACTTGACAACAATGCAAGTGTCAAAACAACGTGTCGAAAATCAGTTTACAAAAAGCCAAGTTCATTCGGTAAGAACCATGCTACATGTACTCTATGGTGTACACTTTAGTTTACACTTTGCCACGTGACATTAAACTATTGGACAATTTAAATTTCAAATAGTTTTCTCATCCAATTAACACTTTACAGCAATGCAAGTTTCAAAAATCAATGTACAAATTGCAAAGTTCAATCGGTAAGAACCTTGCGTCATGTACACTATGGTGTACACTTTAGTTTACACTTTGCCACGTGTCATTACCCTATTCGACAGTTTAAATTCCAAGTAGTCTTACCATCCAATTGACACTTGACAATAATGCAGGTGTCATACTACATGTCAAAAATCAGTGTACAAATAGCAAAGTTCGATCGGTAAGAACCTTGCTACATATACACTATGGTGTACACTATAGTTTACACTTTGCCACGTGACATTACTATATTGGATAGTTTAAATTTCAAATTTTTTTCCCATCCAATGGACACTTGAAAACAATGCAAGTGTCAAATAACGTGTCGAAAATCAGTGTATAAGTAGCAAAGTTCAATCGGTAAGGACCTTGCCACATGTACACTATGGTGAACACATTAGTTTACACTTTGCTCCATGAAATTACCCTATTGGACAGTTTAAATTTCAAATAGTGTCCCTTCCAATTGACGTTTGACAATAATGTAACTATCAAACAACGTACCAAAAATCTGTGTACAAATAGCAAAATTCAATCGGTAAGAACCTTTCTACATGTACACTATGGTGTACACTTTAGTTTACAATTTACCACATGACATTACCCTGTTGCACAATTTCAAATAGTTTTACCATCCCATTGACACTTAGCAACAATGAAAATGTCAAACAACGTGTCAAAAATCAGTGTACAAATAGGAAAGTTCAATTGGTAAGAATCTCGCGACATATACACGATGGTGTACACTTTAGTTTACACTTTGCCACGTGTCATTACCACGTTGGACAATTAAAATTTCAAACAGTTTTCCCATCCAATTGACTTTTGACAACAATCCAAGTGTTAAACAATGTATCAAAAATCAAAGTACAAATAGCAAAGTTCAATCGTTAAGAACCTTGCTACATGTACACTATTGTGTACACTTTAGTTTACGCTTTGCCACATGACATTTCCATATTGGACAGCTTAAATTTCAAATAGTTCTACCATCCAATTGACACTTGACAACAATCTAAGTGTCTAACAACATGTCAAAAATCAATGTACGAATAACAAAATTCTATCGGTAAGAACCTTGCTACATGTACACTATGGTGTACACACTTTAGTTTACACTTTGCCACGTGACATTACCCTATTGGACAGTATAAATTTCAACCAGTTTTCCCATCCAATTGACACTTGAAAACAATATGAGTGTCAAACAACGTGTCAAAAATCAGTGTACAAATAGCAAAGTTCAATCAGTATGAACCTTGCTACAGGTACACTTGAGTTTATACTTTGCCACGTGACATTACCCTGTTGGACAGTTTAAATTTCAAATAGGTTTCCCATCCAATTGATACTTGACAATAATGTAAGTGTCAAACAACGTGTCAAAAATTATTGTACAAATAGGAAAGTTCAGTCGGAAAGAACCTTGCTATATGTACACTATGGTGTACACTTAAGTTTACACTTTGCAACGTAACATTACGCTGTTGGACAGATTAAATTTCAAACAGTTTTCCCATCCAGTTTACACTTGACAGCAATGTGAGTGTTAAAACAATGTGTCAAAAATCAGTTTACAAATAGCCAAGTTCATTCGGTAAGGACCTTGCTACATGTACACTATAGTGTACCCGTTAGTTTACACTTTGCCACGTGACATTCCCCTGTTGGACAGTTTAAATTTCAAATAGTTTTCTCATCCAATTGAAACTTTACGACAATGCAAGTGTCAAAAATTAGTGTACAAATAGCAAAGTTCAATCGGTAAGAACCTTGCGTCATGTACACTATGGTGTACACTTTAATTTACACTTTGCCACGTGTCATTACCCTGTTCGACCGTTTAAATTTTAAACAGTTTTCCCATCCAATTGACACTTGACAACAATGCAAGTATCAAACAACGTGTCAAAAATCAGTGTACAAATTTCAATGTTCGATCGGTGAGAACCTTGCTACACGTACACTATGGTGTACACTATAGTTTACACTTTGCTACGTGACATTACTCTGTTGGACAATTTAATTTTCAAATAGTTTTTCCATCCAATTGACACTTGAAAACAATGCAAGTGTCAAATAACGTGTCGAAAATCAGTGTACAAGTAGCAAACTTCAATCGGTAAGGACCTTGCCACGTGTACACTGTGGTGAACACATTAGTTTACACTTTACCCCATGACATTACCCTATTGGACAGTTTAAATTTCAAATAGTGTTCCCATCCAATTGACGTTTGACAACAATGCAAGTATCAAACAACGTTCCAAAAATCAATGTACAAATAACAAAATTCAATCGGTAAGAACCTTGCCACATGTACACTATGGTGTACACTTTAGTTTAAAATTTGCCACGTGAAATTGCCCTGTTGGACAATTTCAAAAAGTTTTACCATCCCATTAACACTAGACAACGATGAAAGTGTCAAACAACGTGTCAAAAATCAGTGTACAAATAGCAAAGTTCAATTGATAAGAACCTTGCGACATATACACTATGGTCTACACTTTAGTTTACACTTTGCCACGTGTCATTACCCTGTTGGACAATTTAAATTTCAATCAGTTTTCCCATCCAATTGACTTTTGACAACAATCCAAGTGTCAAATAATGTATCAAAAATCAATGTACAAATAGCAAAGTTCAATTGGTAAGAACCTTCCTACATGTACACTATGGTGTACACTTTAGTTTACGCTTTGCCATGTGACATTTCTCTGCTGGACAGCTTAAATTTCAAATAGTTCTACCATCCAATTGACACTTGACAACAATGCAAATGTCTGACAACGTGTCAAAAATCAGTGTACGAATAACAAAGTTATATTGGTAAAAACCTTGCTATATGTACACTATGGTGTACACATTTTAATTTACACTTTACCACGTGACATTACCCTATTGGAAAGTATAAATTTCAAACAGTATTTTCGTCCAATTCATACTTGACAACAATGCGAGTGTTAAGCAACGTGTCGAAAATCAGTGTATAAATAGCAAAGTTCAATCGGTAAGAACCTAGCTACATGTACACTATGGTATACACTTTAGCTTACACTTTGCCACGTAATATTACGCTATTGGACAATTTATATTTCAAATAGTTTTCCCATCCAGTTGACTGTTGACAACAATGCAAGTGTCAAACAACGTGTCAAAAATAAATGTACATATAGTAAAGTTCAATCGGTATGAACATTGCTACATGTACACTTTAGTTTACACTTTACCACGTGAAATTACCCTGTTGGACAGTTTAAATTTCAAACAGTTTTCCCATCCAATTGAAACTCTACAATAACGCAAGTGTCTAACAACGTGTCAAAAATTACTATACAAATAACAAAGTTCAATAGGTAAGAACCATTCTACATGTACACTATGGTGTAAACTTTAGTTTACACTTTGCCACGTGAAATTTCCCTATTAGACAGTTTAAATTTCTAATAGGTTTCCCATCCAGTTGACACTTGACAAAAATGCATGTGTCAAACAACGTGTAAAAAATTAGTTTACAGATAGCAATGATCAATCGGCAAGGACCTTGCTACATGTACACTGTGGTGTACACTTTAGTTTACACTTTGCCACGTGATATTATCCTGTTTGATAGTTTAAAATTCAAATAGTTTTTTCCATCCAGTTTACACTTGAAAACAATGCAGGCGTCAAACAACGTGTAAAAAATCAGTTCACAAATAGCAAAGTTCAATCGGTAAGAACCTTGTGACATGTACATTATGGTGTACACTTTAGTTTACACTTTGCCACGTGTCATTGCCTTGTTCGACAGTTAAATTTTTTGGTAGTTTTCCCATCCAATTGACACTTTGTAACAATGAAAATGTCAATGAACATGTCAAAAATCAGTGTACAAATAGCAAAATTCAAAATCGGTAAGAATCTTGCTACATGTACACTATGGTGTACACTATACTTTATAGTTTGCCACGTGACATTGCTCTATTGGATAGTTTAAATTTCAAATAGCCTTCCCATCCAATTGACAGTTGACAACAATGCAAGTGCTAAACAACCTGTCAAAAATCAATGCACAAATATTAAAGTTCAATCGGTATGGACCTTGCCATATGTACACTATGGTGTACACTTTAGTTTACACTTTGCCACCTGACTTTACCCTATTGGACAGTTTAAATTTCAAATAGTGTTTCCATCCAATTAACGTTTGACAACAATGTAAGCATCAAACTACGTGTCAAAAATTAGTGTACAAATAGCAAAATTTAATCATAAGAACCTTACTACATGTACACAATGGTGTACACTTTTGTTTACAATTTACCCCATGACATTACCATGTTGGACAGTTTAAAATAGTTTTTCCATCCCATTGACAGTTGACAAAATTGAAAGTTTCAAACAGCGTGTCAAAAATCAATGTTCAAATAGCAAAGTTCAATTGGCAAGAACCTTGCGACATATACACTATGGTGTAGACTGTAGTTTACACTTTGCCACGTGTCATTACCCTGTTGGACAGTCTAAATTTCAAGCAGTTTTCCCATCCAATTGACTTTTGACAATAATGCAAGGATCAAACAACTTGTCAAAAATCAATGTACAAATAGCAAAGTTCAATGGGTAAAAACCTTGATATATGTAAACAATGGTGCACACTTTAGCTAACACTTTGCCATGTGTCATTACCCTATTGGACAGTTTAAATTTCAAGCAGTTTTTCCATCCAATTGACACTTGATAACAATGCAAGTGTCAAACAACATGTCAAAAATCAAGTTACAAACAACAAAGTTCAATCGGTAAAAACCTTGCTACATGTACACTATGGGGTACACACTTTAGTTTACACTTTACCACTTGACATTACCCTATAGGACAGTATAAATTTTAAATAGCTATTGCATCCAATTGACACTTGACAATAGTACGAGTGTCAAGCAACATGTCAAAAATCAGTGTACATATTGCAAAGTTCAACCGGTATGAACCTTGCTACATGTACACTTTAGTTTACACTTTGCCACGTGACATTACCCTGTTGGACAGTTTCAATTTCCTACATTTTTTCATCCAATTGGCACTTGAAAACAATGCAAGCATCAAACAACATATCAAAAATCAGTGTACAAATAGCAAAGTTCAATAGGTAAGAACCATGTCACGTGACACTACCCTGTCGAACAGTTTAAATTTCAAGCAGTTTTCCCATCCAGTTGACACTTGACAACAATGCAAGTGTCAAACAACGTGTAAAAAATTAGTTTACAAATAGTAAAGTTCAATCGGTAAGTACCTTGCTACATATACACTATGGTGTACACTTTAGTTTACACTTTGC
>NW_019250835.1:74643-80769 GCF_002742605.1 Olea europaea var. sylvestris
AAAGATCACGTAAAGCATAGCGGTATATTTCTATCCCCTATCGAACTTTACGATAATTAACATAATTTCTAACTTATTTTCCATCTCTCGAGGGTAAAACAAGCCACAAAGCTCATACAACTATTGCGCACATAATTGTAGAGAAAATAAAATCCATGCCAATCATTCAATAATTAAAAACATGTTTTAACGTCAAATTCATAAAATTCAAGATTAAGGGTTCATAATATAAGGTTCATCGCAAATCTTAGCACATGAAAATCTAGCCTAACATAATGGGAAATAAAGAGAAAAAATAATCAAAACCAAGGAAGAACATCACCCAATTGATTTTTGAAGTGAAATCTTGAATCTTGAAGTGGATTGCCTTATTTTTGCCTTGTTCTTCCTCTCCAAATCCTCCAAAATTGTGTATATTCCCCCTCTTTTTCTGTAAAAGTGGCGTCCCATCATTCTGGTCGAGTTTTAGTTTATATAGAACCCTAAAAATCTCCTTTCCATGAGAGTTTAGGCGAAATAAGGAAACTGCTGAATGGTCCCCGAATCTTGTTCTATGCGACCGCATAGTACATTTCTATGCTGTCGCATTGAGTAAAAAAATTTTGAGAAAAAATTCTCGGGAGGCTTCCATGCGACCGCATAGAATTTATACTATGCGATCGCATAGTTATACCATTCTTTCCGCTGAACAGCTTTTAGTATCTTGGTCGTAACTTTCTCTCCTGATCACCGATTGAAGTGATTCAAAGTGGATTGGGAAGGAAACTCAAAGATTTACATTTTTGATAGAAATAGACTTCCTCAAATTCTGATGTTTACTATGTCACTAATGGATCTCAAGTAGAGACTAAAAATCACGAGCACCGCTTTTTCGCCTGAAAGTTGATACTTGATAATACTTCGATCATATTTCACCTTTTGACTCCTTTCCTCATCCGATGGACCTCTAACACTCTTGAATCTTCATTCCATTTCCCATCTTATCTATGGATTATTTGGAACTTGGTCCCCGAACTATCACTTTGCTCCAGTTTAGTCTTTTTTTGGCTCTTTTCTACTGAATTTCACCATGTTCATCGGTGTTCCCTACAATTCACAAATATAACAAGATTAAGTCACAATTTAATCATTTTCCTCATTATTAAGTCATGTCTGTTACCTAAATAAGTGTGCAAAAACACACTTATCAAAACCCCCAAACTTGAACTATTGTTTGTCCTCAAACAAGATAGTAACTTAATTCTGAACAAACCTGACTTAATACCCTAATGTGGCTCAGGATTGGACTAAGTATTTGACTTTATAAAAATTTATTAGTGCAAAAATGGCATCAACCTTTACTTGTTAAATGCAAATCGACCTGTGTGTGTGAATTCATGCCAACATATCAGGTTCATGCTGAATTTGAGTCCCGATCCCAAGTGGTCAAATGTATCCTTACTCACTCAAGAGAAACACAACCCACCAAACTTATTCTTTTCTCTCAATTATCCCGGGATTGTGTTTTAAAATTAGGAATTTACATAGTCGTAGTCCTTACCCTCTCGTAGTTTGGATTGATCTCACTATCACAAGTTTACATGTCAACAATTGAAAGCTCTCCTAAGTTTGATTGCTTTGACACTCAAAATTAAACTAGGTTACTTGCCTCGCCTTAAAGGTATAGTTTCTTTAACCAAATGTCCAAGGGCTTTTCTTCATGTTATTACCTCTCTTTTGTTTTTTTCACTTTTCTTTAATTTTTCTAATTTTCCTTTTTTTTAATATCATTATCATCTTCTCATTTGCTTTCTATATAACTCCTTTAGTGAGCTTTAGGTCGATCACTCCCAAACCAGTTTGTTTTAGGGTACCAAATTTTAAACCCTTGCAGGCTTATTCACTCGAGTTATAAAGGCTCGATCAGATGACTTTTTATTAACCTCTTTCCCTCTTGCTTTCTATATGACCCCTTTAGCGAGCTTTAGGCTGGTGACTCCCAGGCTAGTTGACCTTAGGGCATCAGATTTTGAAATATCCTTACAAGCTTACTTGCTCGGGTCATAAAGGCATGAAAAGAAGTGTCTTATTCTCACAAATTAATTTTATGCCCTTATTGTTCTAGCATTTAGTTTCCAAAACCAACCCCTAATTTAAGATTTTCACCTAATCTTCACCTCACTGGTCTAGGCAATCCACACAATAAAATTTCATGCATAGAGCCCCCGCTTATCTCAATGTTCCCTATAATAGCTCAACCAATTCCAAACTGTCTTAAGGTGGTTTGGGTGTTAATTCAATAGAGGGTTATCATTCTTTTCCTACTTTATGCTCAAAATCCAGTCATTCACCTAACATGTCAAGCATGAATAGCGTGCATATATAATGTCAAGTATTGCATCACAAGTATTGGTTAATCTATTCAGCACTATATCCAAAGTTTATGAATTATACCAGTCCAATAGTCACATCATAGCTGACAAGGCTATCAAGCCCACACAAGCATGCAAAGATGGAAATATAGTAGATTGAATAAAATGCAAAGATTTTTTTTAACACTCATCAAGCACATAATATGCAGTTATGAAACATATATATTGATGTATATAGGCAAAATGATGAAAAGATGTTCGTGTCCAGGATTATGTCACCCACCCTCAAACTTAGATAATACATTGTCCTCAATGTGAAGATGAAATAAAAGTGTAAACAAACATAACTGAAGGACAATAATAAACTAAAAGCGCAAGATGCGGTACGAGTACTTCCCTGATTTATATGGAGGTGGTGAATGAAAACTAGAACTCGCAGTGTTTCTCCTTTCCCTGTGACATTCTTTTTAGTGACATCTTGTAAAAGTGCAAAGTATGCGTATTAGTTCACATGGTGTAAACAGATGCAACTGAGGCAAGAAATAACCTACGTAGTGTACAAATCACACAAATTTGCTTCAAGGTGCATGTGTACATTGTTGGTGTGCAAAATGCATAATTTATGTCTCAACATAACGTTTACATCACAAAAATGTGAATCACCAAAGAAACTTCATTCAAAACATGCACTTTGTTCAATTGGACACATGACTAACTAAAATAGGACTTCAACCTCATGACTCGTGCTCAGTGCATTGAGACTCGTGTAGACCATGCCTAGACTCCATGTGATAGGGATGTATGATCAATGACCTAAAACTATTGATAATGCTAAAAAAATGGAAAGTTCCTAAACTATTGCAAAACGAAGTAAATGAAAGGATAGAACGTTGGGTTGCCTCCAAACCAACGCTATTTTATAGTCGATAGCCCAACTTTTGGCCTAGGTGTGTTATGGCACTTTAAATATGGCTTGGGAGGTCCTGTATAGTTTGTTCAATATGGTCTTGTTCCGCATTACAGTTATCTTCCACACTTCAAACCTGTCCTTTTTCACGTGGTGTGACTCTCCCTCATCATCCGTTTGAGACTCCACGGTGTATACCTCGATCTCCTTTAAGTTAGTGAGAATGGATTGAGGGTGCATCATATCAGCCTCCTGTATGTCTGGCAATTTCTTCAACTCGTAATTGTAGGGGATTCCTATGTCAATCACATCAATCTAGAAACAGTTCTCTGGCTCGATGAGATATTTCATTACTTCGAAAACATTAAAAGTGGCCTGCTCCTCACCCAGTCTCAGAGTCAATTGTCCTTGTTGCACATCTATGAGAGCTCTTGCAGTTGCCAAAAATGGTCACCCCAATATGATAGGCACGTCCTTGTCTTCTTCCATGTCCAGAATTAAGAAGTCCGCTGGGAATATAAGTTTATCCACTTTGACCAATACATCTTCGATAATCCCTCGTGGATGTGTAAGTGATCGATTAGCCAGCTGTAGGGTTACTATAATTACTTTAGGCTCTCCCAATCCTAGTAGCCTGAAAATAGAGAGTGGCATCAAGTCAACACTCGCACCAAGATCACATAATGCTTTATTAAAATAAAAATCACCAATTGTGCAAGGGACAGTGAAACTCCCTCGATCTTTCAAATTTGGTGGAAGCTTTTTCTAGATTCTTGCGCTGCACTCTTCGGTTAGCATTACTATTTCATGATCCTCCAGCTTGCGTCTATTTGATAATATGTCCTTCAGAAACTTTGCATAACTGGGCATCTGGAATAGATCATCGGCCAACGGGATGTTGATGTGGAGCTTCTTGAAGACTTCCAGAAATTTCTTGTATTGTTGCTCCATTTTGTGGTTTTTCAACCTCTGTGGAAATGGAATTGGAGGTTCATATGGGTTGACTATAACTGTTTCTTTATTCCCTACTTTTTCTAAGCTTTCCTTTGCAGTAGATGTGTTTGGTTGTTCATCCTGCTCCACAGTTTCTTCTTCTACAAAAGGTGTATTCTCTTTATTCTTGACTGGCCTTTTGACATGCATATTAGGTAGCTGCACTCCACTTCGAGTTGTGATGGCCTTGGCATGCTCTTTTGGGTTGATTTTCGAGTTACTTGGCAAATTTCCCTGTGCTCTTCCAGTCAAAACGATGGCCATCTGTCCCATTTGAGTTTCCAAGTTTTTGATGGCAACATTCTGGTTTTACAGATGATTTCAGTTTTCTCCATGTAGTGATTAGTCCTCTCCATAAATTTCCCAAACATGTCTTCTAATTGAGGTTTTTTCTCTTGCTGTTGAAACTGACCCTGCGGCCTATTCTGATTCTGGTTGCTCCAAGGGAAATTGGGATACTTCTTCCAACTGTTATTGTATGTTTCCCCATATTGATTATTCTATTGGCGTTGCCCCCATTGTGCAAAATCTGTCTGCTTAACTCCTTGCATTAAAATTGGACACTCTGATGTTTTATGCTCAGCTCCACATTCTTCACAGCTAAACTGCTTATTTTGTGCTGTTTGTGATATGCTTTCTACCTTGTGAAACCATGAGTCAATCTTCGCAGATATGGCTAAATAAGTATCGACCTCATAAACACCGGGAGGCTTCTTCTGAGTTACCCGCTCAGATGCCCACATCGCTGAAGTAGTTATTCTTTCAAATAATTCTAGTGCTCCATCGATTGTTCGTGTAGAAATTGAATCATTTGATGATGAGTCCACCATGCTTTTGAAGTACGGGAGTAACCCTACGTAAAAGAATCGGATTTGGGTCTTTTTGTCAAACCCATGTTGACGGCACTTCCTGAGCATATTCTTAAATCTGTTCCAGGCTTCGTCAAATGATTCGGATTCTCCCTGGCTGAAAATGGATATTTCATGTCTCATTTTAGCTATCTTGGCTGGTAAGAAGTACTTTGTGCAGAATTTGTGAGCCAGGTCGTTCCAAGTAGTGATGCTTGCAATAGGAAGCGAATCCAACGATTCAAGTGCCTTATCCCGCAAGGTGTGTGGAAAAAGCCTTAGCCTAATAGCATCGTCCGAGATTCCTAGATATCTGAAGTGTTGACACATATCCAAGAATCGAGATATGTGTGTATGTGGATTTTCTTCAGCTCTGCCATAAAATTGATGTCCATTTTGGAATAGCTATATCACATTCGTCTTCAATTGAAAATTAGTTTGCCCAAACGGTGGATACACAATGCTGGACTGGCTTTGAATCACTTGAGGAGTCAAGAAGTCGCCCAAAATCTCATTTCCTTCATTCACTGTCTCTCCTTCATTGGCTGGGATAATACGATTGTTTAGTTCGTTAGCCATTTACAATTTTGCTTCTCGGTTCTCTCTTTGTAGTCGATGAAAAGTGCGTTCAATTTCAGGATCGGCTGGAATCAATTCTCCTCCAGTCGATCTTAGCATGCAAATTTAAGAGAAAAATAAGGGTAGCACTTAGATACTAAAAAGATAGATCGAATAATAAAAACAAAACAAAGACAAAAAAAAATAAAAAAAAACTAAAAGAGAAACTAAAATTAAATTTCAAATTAGTGCCTAGAAAAAAAAATTAAACAGAACTCAATCCCCGACAACGGCACCAAAAACTTGTTCGCGGAATTATTTCTTTCAATTTTAAACTATCGCAAGTGTACGGTTCATTAACAAGTAATAAAGTGGATTAAATGAGTTCGAATATCATCCCACAAAGATTGATTAGTTCAATTTTACCTATCGTCGCCTTAACCGAAACAATAGAAATTCTTGATATTTT
>NW_019250835.1:80922-110488 GCF_002742605.1 Olea europaea var. sylvestris
ATAATTGTAGAGAAAATAAAATCCATGCCAATCATTCAATAATTAAAAACATGTTTTAACGTCAAATTCATAAAATTCAAGATTAAGGGTTCATAATATAAGGTTCATCGCAAATCTTAGCACATGAAAATCTAGCCTAACATAATGGGAAATAAAGAAAAGCAATAATTAAAATCAAGGAAGAACATCACCCAATTGATTCTTGAAGTGAAATCTTGAATCTTGAAGTGGATTGCCTTATTTTTACCTTGTTCTTCCTCTCCAAATCCTCCAAAATTGTGTATACTCCCCCTCTTTTGCTGTAAAAGTGGCGTCCCATCATTTTGGTCGAGTTTTAGTTTATATAGAACCCTAAAAATCTCATTTCCATAAGAGTTTCGGCGAAATAAGGAAACTGCTGAATCATCCCCGAATCTTGTTCTATGCGACCGCATAGTACATTTCTATGCTGTCGCATAGAGTAAAAAAATTTTGAGAAAAAATTCTCGGGAGGCTTCTATGCGACCGCATAGTTATACCATTCTTTCCGCTGGACAACTTTTAGTATTTTGGTCATAACTTTCTCTCCTGATCTCCAATTGAAGTGATTCAAAGTGCATTGGGAAGAAAACTCAAAGATCTACACTTTTGATAGAAATAGACTTCCTCAAATTCTGATTTTTACTATGTCACTAATGGATCTCACGTAGAGACTAAAAATCACGAGCATAGCTTTTTCGCCTGAAAGTTGATACTTGGCAATACTTCGATCATACTTCAATCAGTGTACAAATAGCAAAGTTCAATCAATAAGAACCTTGCTACAAGTACACTATGGTGTACACTTTAGTTTACTCTTTGCCACGTGACATTACCTTGTCGGACAGTCTAAATTTCAAACAGTTTTTCATCCAATTGACACTTGACAACAATGCTAGTGTCAAACAGCTTGTCCAAAATCAAAGTACAAATAGCAAAGTTCAATTGGTAAGAACCTTGCCACACGTACACTATGGTGTACACTTTAGTTTAAACTTTGCCACATGTTATTACTCTGTTGGACAGTTTAAATTTCAAACAGTTTTGCCTTGCAATTGACACTTGACAACAGTGCAAGTGTCAAACAACATGTCGAAAATCAGTATACAAATAGCAAAGTTCAATCGGTAAGGACCTCGCAACATGTACACTATGGTGTACACTTAAGCTTATACTTTACCATGTGACATTACCCTGTTGGACAGTTTAAATTTCAAATATTTTTCCCATCTAATTGACATTTGTCAACAATGCAAGTGTCAAACCACGTGCCAAAAATTAGTGTACAAATAGCAAAGTTCAATCGGTAAGGACCTCGCAACATGTACACTATGGTGTACACTTAAGCTTATACTTTACCATGTGACATTACCCTGTTGGACAGCCTAAATTTTAATCAGTTTTGCCATCGAACTGACACTTGATAGCAGTGCAAGTGTCAAAAAACGTGTCAAAAATTAGTGTACAACTAGCATAGTTCAATCAGTAAGGACCTTGCTACATGTACACTATCGTGTACACTTTAATTTACACTTTACCACGTGACATTACCTTGTTGGACAGCTTAAATTTCAAACAGTTTTCTCGGCCAATTGACACTTGACAATAGTGTGAGTGTGAAACAACGTGTCAGAAATCAGTGTACAAATAGCAAAGTTCAATCGGTAAGATCCTTGCTACATGTACACTATGGTGTACACACTTTAGTTTACACTTTACCACATGACACTACCCTGTTGGACAATATAAATTTCAAACAGTTTGTCCATCCAATTGATACTTGACAACAATATAAGTGTCAAACAACGTGTCTAAAATCAGTGTACAAATAGCAAAGTTCAATCGGTAAGAACTTTGCGACATGTACGCTATGGTGTACACTTTATTTTACACTTTTCCACGTGTCATTACCCTACTGGATAGTTTAAATTCCAAGCAGTTTTCCCATTCAATTGACACTTGAAAACAATGCAAGTGTCAAACAACGTGTCAAAAATTAGTGTACAAATAGTAAAGTAAATCGGTAAGAACCTTGCTACATGTACACCATGGTGTATACTTTAGTTTACAATTTGCCACGTGACATTACCCTATAGGAAAATTTCAAACAGTTTTTCTATCCAAATGACACTTGACAACAATACAAGTGTCAAACAACGTGTCAAAAATCAGTGTACAAATAGCAAAGTTCAATTGGTAAGAACCTTGTGACATGTACACTATGGTGCACACTTTAGTTTACACTTTACCACGTGTCATTACCCTGTTGGATAGTTTAATTTTCAAATAGTTTTCCAATCCAATTGACTTTTGACAACAATGCAAATGTCAAACAATGTGTCAAAAATCAGTGTATAAATAGCAGAGTTCAATCAGTAAGAACCTTGCAACATGTACACTATGGTGTACACTTTAGTTTACATTTTGCCACGTGACACTACCCGGTTGGAAAGTTTAAATTTCATACTATTGTCCCACCTAGTTGACACTTGACAACAATACAGGTGACAAACAACGTGTAAAAAATGTGTTTACAACTAGCAAAGTTCAATCGGTAAGGTCCTTGCCACATGTATGCTATGGTGTATACTTTAGTTTACAATTCGCCACGTGACATTATCCTGTTGAACAATTTAAATTTCAAATGATTTTCCCATCCAATTGACGCTTGGCAACAATGCAAGTATGAAACAACATGTTAAAATTCAGTGTACAAATAGCAAAATTCAATCGATAAGAATCTCTCCACATGTACACTATGGTGTACACTTTAGTTTACAGTTTGCCACGGGACATTACCTTGTTGGACAATTTAAATTTCAACCAATTTTCGAATCCAATTGAAAGTTGACAACAAAGCAAGTGTCGGACAACGTGTCAAAAATCAGTGTACAAATAGCAAAGTTCACTAGGAAAGGACCTTGCTACATGTACACTATGTCATACACTTCAATTTAAACTTTGCCACGCGACACTATCCTATTGGACATTTTAAATTTCAAATAGTTTTCCAATCCAATTGACACTTGAAAACATTGCAAGTGTCAAACAACGTGTCGAATATCAGCGTACAAATAGCAAAGTTCAATCAATAAGAACCTTGCTACATGTACACTATGGTTTACACTTTAGTTTACACATTGACACGTGACATTACCCTATTGGAGAGTTTAAATTTCAAACAGTTTTTCGATCCAATTGACACTTGACAACAATGCAAGTGTCAAAAATTAATGTACAACTAGCGAAGTTCAATCGGTAAGAATGTTGCTAAATGTACACTATGGTGTACACTTTAGATTACACATTGCCACTTGACATTACTCTCCTGGATAGTTTAAATTTCAAACAATTTTAGCATCCAATTGACACTTGATAACTATGCAAGTGTCGAACAAGGTTTCAAAATCAGTGTACAAATAGCAAAGTTTAATCGGTAAGAATGTTGCTACATTTACATTATGGTGTACACCTTTGTTTACACATTGTCACATGACATTACCCTGCTGGACAGTTTAAATTTCAAACAATTTTCTCATCCAATTGATATTTGACAATAATGCAAGTGTCAAACAACGTGTCAAAAATCAGTGTACAAATAGCAAAGTTTAATCGGTAAGAATGTTGCTACATTTACATTATGGTGTACACCTTTGTTTACACATTGTCACATGACATTACCCTGCTGGACAGTTTAAATTTCAAACAATTTTGCCATCCAATTGACACTTGACAACAATGCAAGTGTGAAACAAAGTGTTAAAATCAGTGTGTACAAATTGTAAAGTTCGATCGGTAGGAACCTTGCTACATGTACTCTGTGGTGTACACTTTAGTTTACAGCTTGCCGCGTGACATTACCCTATTGAACAGTTTAAATATATAACAGTTTTCCAATCAAATTGACACTTGACAACAAAGCAAGTGTAGAACAACGTGTCAAAAATCAGTTGACAAATAGCAAAGTTCAATTGGAAAGGACCTTGCTACATGTACACTATGGCGTACACTATAATTTATACTTTGCCACGTGACATTACCCTGTTGGACAGTTTAAATTTCAAACAGTTTTCCAATCCAATTGACACTTAACAAAAAAACAAGTGTTGAACATCGTGCTAAAATCAGTGTACAAATTGCAAAGTTCAATCGATAAGAACCTTGCTACATGTACATTATGGTATACACTTTAGTTTACAGTTTTCCATGGGACATTACCCTGTTGGACAGTTTAAATTTCTAATAGTTTTTTAATCCAATTGACAGTTGACAACAAAGCAAGTGTCGGACAACGTGTCAAATATCGGTGTACAAATAGCAAAGTTCAATCGGAAAAGACCTTGCTACATGTACACTACGGTGTACACTTTAATTTAAATTTTGCCACGTGACATTATCCTTTTGGACATTTTAAATTTCAAACAATTTTCCCATCCAATTGACAATTGACAACAATGCAAGTGTCAAACAACGTGTCAAAAATCAGTGTAAAAATAGCAAAGTTCAATCTGTAAGAACGTTGCTACATGTACACTATGGTCTACACTTTAGTTTACACATTGCCACGTGACATTACCCTGTTGGACAGTTTAAATTTAAAACAATTTTCACATCAAATTGACACTTGACAAAAATACATGTGTCTAATAACATGTCAAAAATCAGTGTACAAATAGCAAAGTTCAATCTGTAAGAACCTTGCTACGTGTACACTATGGTCTATACGTTAGTTTACACATTGCCACGTGACATTACCACGTTGGAAATTTTAAATTTCAAACAGTTTTTACATCCAATTGACACTTAACAGCCATGCAAGTGTCAAACAACGTGTTAAAAATCAGTGTACAAATAGCAAAGTTCAATCGGTAAGAACGTTGCTAAATGTACACTATGGTGTACACTTTAGTTTATATATTGTCACGTGACATTACCCTGCGGGACAGTTTAAATTTCAAACAGTTTTCCCATACAATTGACACTTGATAACAATGCAAGTGTCAAACAACGTGTCAAAAATCAGTGTACAAATAGCAAAGTTCAATAGGTAAGGACCTTGCTACATGTACACTATGGAGTACACTTTAGTTTAAACATTGCCACGTGACATTACCCTGTTGGACATTTTAAATTTAAAACAATTTTTCCATCCAATTAACACTTGACAACAATGCAAGTGTCAAACAATGCGTTAAAATCAGTGTACAAATTGCAAAGTTCAATCAGTAAGAACCTTGCTACATGTACTCTATGGTGTACAATTTAGTTTAGAGTTCGCCATCTGACATTACCCTATTGGACAGTATAAATTTCAAACTATTTTCCAATACAATTAATCGTTGACAACAAAGCAAGTGTCGAACAGCGTGTCAAAAATTAGGGTCCAAATAGCAAAGTTCAATCGGAAAGGACCGTGCGACATGTACACTATGGCGTACACTTTAATTTACACTTTGCCGTGACATTACCCTATTGGGCAGTTTAAATTTCTAACAGTTTTCCAATCCAATTGACACTTGACAACAAACTGTGGGTCGAACAACGTGTCAAAAATTAGTGTACAAATAGCAAAGTTCAATCGGAAAGGACCTTGCTACATGTACACTATGGCGTTCACTTTAATTTACACTTTGTCACGTGACATTATCGAGTTGGATAGTTTAAATTTCAAATAGTTTTTCTATCCAATTCACACTTGACAACAATGCAAGTGTCAAACAACGTGTCGGAAATCAGTGTACGAATAGCAAAGTTAAATCAGTAAGGACCTTGCTACATGTACACTATGGTGTACATTTTAATTTACACTTTGCCACGTGACATTACCCTATTGGACAGTTTAAATTTCAAATAGTTTTCCCATCCAATTGACACTTGACAACAATGCAAGTGTCAAACGTGTCAAAAATTAGTGTAAAAATAGCAAAGTTCAATCGGCAAGAACGTTGCTACATGTACACTATGGTGTACACTTTAATTTACACATTACCACGCGACATTATCCTATTGGACAGTTTAAATTTCAAACAGTTTTTGCATCCAATTGACACTTGACAACTATGCAAGTGTCAAACAATGTGTCAAATTCAGCGTACAAGTAGTAAAATTAAATCGGTAAGAACCTTGCTAATGTACACTATGGTCTACACTTTAGTTTGCACATTGCCACATGACATTACCCTATTGGGCAGTTTAAATTTCAAACAGTTTTCACATCCAATTGACACTTGACAACCATGCAAGTGTCAAACAACGTGTTGAAGTCAGTGTACAAATAGCAAAGTTCAATCGGTAAGAACGTTACTAAATGTACACTATGGTGTACACTTTAGTTTACACATTGCCACATGACATTACCCTATTAGGCAGTTTAAATTTCAAACAGTTTTCCCATCCAATTGACACTTGACAGCAATGCAAGTGTCAAACAACGTGTCAAAAATCAGTGTACAAATAGTAAAGTTCAATCGGTAAGAACCTTGCTACATGTACACTATGGAGTACACTTTAGTTTAAACATTACCACATGACATTACCCTGTTGGACAATTTAAATTTAAAACAATTTTTCCATCCAATTGACACTTGACAACAATGTAAGTGTCAAACAACGCGCTAAAATCAGTGTACAAATTGCAAAGTTCAATTGGTAAGAACCTTGCTACATGTACTCCATGGTGTACACTTTAGTTTAGAGCTCGCCACGTGACATTACCCTATTGGACAGTTTAAATTTCAAACTATTTTCCAATACAATTAACCGTTGACAACAAAGCAAGTGTCGAACATCGTGTCAAAAATCAGGGTCCAAATAGTAAAGTTCAATTCAAAAGGACCGTGTGACATGTACACTATGGCGTACACTTTAATTTACACTTTGCCGTGACATTACCCTATTGGACAGTTTAAATTTCAAACAGTTTTCCAATCCAATTGACACTCGACAACAAACTGAGTGTCGAACAACGTGTCAAAAATCAGTGTAGAAATAGCAAAGGTTCAATCAGCAAGAACCTTGCTATATGTACACTATGGCGTGCACTTTAATTTACACTTTACCACGTGACATTATCCAGTTGGATAGTTTAAATTTCAAATAGTTTTTCTATCCAATTCACACTTGACAATAATGCAAGTATTGAACAACGTGTCGAAAATCAGTGTACAAATAGCAAGGTTTAATCAGTAAGGACCTTGCTACATGTACACTATGGTGTACACTTTAATTTACACTTTGCCACGTGACATTACACTATTGGATAGTTTAAATTTCAAATAGTTTTCCCATCCAATTAACACTTGACAACAATGTAAGCGTCAAACAACGTGTCAAAAATCTGTGTAAAAATAGCAAAGTTCAATCGGCAAGAACGTTGCTACATGTACACTATGGTGTACACTTTAGTTTACACATTGCCACGTGACATTACCCCGTTGGACAGTTTAAATTTCAAATAGTTTTTGTATCCAATTGACACTTGACAACTATGCAAGTGTCAAACAACGTGTCAAATTCAGCGTACAAATAGCAAAGTTCAATCGATAAGAACGTTGCTACATGTACACTATCGTGTACACTTTAATTTACACATTGTCACGTGACATTATCCTACTGGACAGTTTAAATTTCAAACAGTTTTCCCATCCAATTAACACTTGATAACAATGCAAGTGTCAAACAACGTGTCAAAAATTAGTGTACAAATAGCAAAGTTCAATAGGTAAGGACCTTGCTACATGTACACTATGGAGTACACTTTAGTTTAAACATTGCCACGTGACATTACCCTGTTGGACATTTTAAATTTAAAACAATTTTTCCATCCAATTAACACTTGACAACAATGCAAGTGTCAAACAATGCGTTAAAATCAGTGTACAAATTGCAAAGTTCAATCAGTAAGAACCTTGCTACATGTACTCTATGGTGTACAATTTAGTTTAGAGTTCGCCATCTGACATTACCCTATTGGACAGTATAAATTTCAAACTATTTTCCAATACAATTAATCGTTGACAACAAAGCAAGTGTCGAACAGCGTGTCAAAAATCAGGGTCCAAATAGCAAAGTTCAATCGGAAAGGACCGTACGACATGTACACTATGGTGTACACTTTAATTTACACTTTGCCATGTGACATTACCCTATTGGACAGCTGAAATTTCAAATAGTTCTGCTATCTAATTGACACTTGAAAGCAAAGCAAGTGTCGAACAGCGTGTCAAAAAATCGGTGTACAAATAGCAAAGTTCAATCGGTGAGAACCTTGCTGCATGTACACTATGGTATACATTTTAGTTTACTCTTTGCCATGTGACATTACCCTGTCGGACAGTTTAAATTTCAAATAGTTTTCCCATCCAATTGATACTTGACAACAATGCTAGTGTCAAATAACGTGTCCAAAATCAGAGTACAAATAGCAAAGTTCAATTGGTAAGAACCTTGCCACATGTACACTATTGTGTACACTTTAGTTTAAACTTTGCTACGTGTCATTACCCTGTTGGACAGTTTAAATTTCAAACAATTTTGCCATCCAATTGACACTTGACAACAGTGCAAGTGTCAAACAACATGTCGAAAATCAGTGTACAAATAGCAAAGTTCAATAGGTAAAAACCATGCTGCATGTGCCCTATGGTGTACACTTTAGTTAACACGTTGTCACGTGTCATTATTCTGTTGGACAGTTTAAATTTCAAATAATTTTCCCATCCAATTGACACTTGTCAACAATACAAGTGTCAAATAACGTGTCAAAAATTAGTGTACAAATAGTAAAGTTAAATCGGTAAGAACATTGCTACATGTACACTATGGTGTACACTTTAGTTTACAATTTGCCATGTGACATTACCCTGTAGGATAATTTCAAATAGTTTTTCCATCCAAATAACACTTGACAACAATGCAAGTGTCAAACAACGTGTCAAAAATCAGTGTACAAATAGCAAAGTTCAATTTGTAAGAACCTTGCGACATATACACTATGGTGTACACTTTAGTTTATACTTTGCAACGTGTCATTACCCTGATGGATAGTTTAATTTTCAAATAGTTTTCCCATCCAATTGACTTTTGACAACAATGCAAATGTCAAACAATGTGTCAAAAATCAGCGTACAAATAGCAGAGTTCAATCGGTAAGAACCTTGCAACATGTACACTACGGTGTACACTTTAGTTTACATTTTGCCATGTGACACTACCTAATATAATCCAGGAGTTGAGCCCGACGAAGGCAAGTGCAAGACGAGACCTGTTGATAGTCGATGGCGGACCAATGATGCGATCAAGGGCAAAGCAAGTGAAACAAGCAATGGGATTTCTTGTTCAAGAAACCATTGATGGAACCATATTCGGGACTCAAAATGGAGCAACTTTCATGTTCGGGTCGAAGGTCGAATCAACTTGGATCAATTTGTTATCAAGCGACGAAACCGCAGGTTGAAAATAAGCCTGTGCGACCGCACAGCAAAAACACCATGCGGCTGCACAGTGGCATACGGAAACTTTAATTGGAATTTTTGTTGAACCATGCGGCCGCACTGGCCAAAAAAATTGGCGAATTTTCCAATTTTGGCAATTTTCCATATTTTTTTAGATTTTGATTCTTTTCCATATTTTGGAGATTATGCTCGACTTTTGCACGATTTTTACCTAGTTTTTAGGTTTACTATAAATAGGAGTTTCCATTCAATTGTTAAAAATCTTTGACATTATTGATATTAAATTAAAAGTGAGACGTATTGTCTTCTCTTCATCGTTCTTCATTGAACGATTTCGAACTTATCAAGTGTTAACTTGTAGTGTTCAAACAACTGGATTTAATTCTTGGATTGCGTGATCAAGGGGTCTTTCAAGCGTCGTTCTTGTTGGGTTTTTTGGTTTGACTTTCTTTTGGGTTAATCCTAAACTTTGGATTAATTTGGCTTTCTTGGGTTCGTCAATCTCGTTGTGGGTTTCGTAGTCAACGTTGCTATGGAATTCGCATCACTACCCTACTGGACAGTTTAAATTTCAAACTATTCTCCCACCTAGTTGACACTTGACAACAATACAGGTGACAAACAACGTGTAAAAAATATGTTTACAACTAGCAAAGTTCAATCTGTAAGGTCCTTGCCACATGAATGCTATGGTGTATACTTTAGGTTACACTTCGCCACATGACATTATCCTGTTGGACAGTTTAAATTTCAAACAGTTTTCCATCCAATTTACGCTTGAGAACAATACAAGTATGAAACAACGTGTTAAAATTCAGTGTACAAAGAGCAAAATTCAATCCATAAGAACCTCTCTACATGTACACTATGGTGTACATTTTAGTTTACAATTTGCCACGAGACATTACCCTGTTGGATAATTTAAATTTCAACCAGTTTTCCAATCCAATTGACACTTGACAACAAAGCAAGTGTCGGACAACGTCTCAAAAATCAATGTACAAATAGTAAAGTTCAATCGGAAAGGATCTTGTTACATGTACACTATGGCCTACACTTTAATTTACACTTTACCACGTGACATTATCCAGTTGGATAGATTAAATTTCAAATAGTTTTTCCATCCAATTAACACTTGACAACAATGCAAATGTCAAACAACGTGTCAAAAATTTGTGTACAAATAGCAAAGTTCAATAGGTAAAAACCATGCTGCATGTGCCCTATGGTGTACACTTTAGTTAACACTTTTTCACGTGTCATTATCCTGTTGGACAGTTTAAATTTCAAATAGTTTTCCCATCCAATTGACACGTGTTAATAATGCAAGTGTCAAACAACGTGCCAAAAATTAGTTTACAAATAGCAAAATTCAATCAGTAAGGACCTCGTAACATGTGCACTATGGTGTACACTTTAGTTTACAGTTTGCCACGTGACATTACCCAATTGGACAATTTAAATTTCAAGCTGCTTTCCAATACAATTAACCCTTGACAATAAAGCAAGAGTCAAACAACGTGTCAAAAATCAGTGTACAAATAGCAAAGTTCAATCGGAAAGGACTTTGCTACATGTACACTATGGCGTACACTTTAATTTACACTTTGCCACGTGACATTACCTTGTTGGACAGCTTAAATTTCAAACAGTTTTCCCATCCGATTGACACTTGACAACAGTGAGAGTGTGAAACAACGTGTTAGAAATCAGTGTACAAATAGCAAAGTTCAATCGGTAGGATCCTTGCTACATGTACACTATGGTGTACACACTTTAGTTTACACTTTACCACGTGACACTACCCTATTGGACAGTATAAATTTCAAACAGTTTTCCCATCCAATTAATACTTGACAACAATATAAGTGTCAAACAACATGTCTAAAATCAGTGTACAAATAGCAAAGTTCAATCGGTAAGAACTTTGCGACATGTACGCTTTAATGTACAATTTAGTTTACACTTTGCCATGTGTCATTATCCTATTGGACAGTTTAAATTTCAAGCATTTTTCCCATTCAATTGACACTTGACAACAATGCAAGTGTCAAATAACGTGTCAAAAATTAGTGTACAAATAGTAAAGTTAAATCGATAAGAACCTTGCTACGTGTATACTATGGTGTACACTTTAGTTTACAATTTGCCATGTGACATTACCCTGTAGGATAATTTCAAATAGTTTTTCCATCCAAATAACACTTGAAAACAATGCAAGTGTCAAACAACGTGTCAAAAATCAGTGTACAAATAGCAAAGTTCAATTGGTAAGAACATTGCGATATATACACTATGGTGTACACTATAATTTACACTTTGCCACGTGTCATTACCCTGATGGATAGTTTCATTTTCAAATAGTTTTCCCATCCAATTGACTTTTGACACCAATGCAAATGCCAAACAATGTGTCAAAGATTAGCGTACAAAAAGCAGAGTTCAATCGGTAAGAACCTTGCAACAGGTACACTACGGTGTACACTTTAGTTTACATTTTGCAATGTGAGACTACCCCGCTGGACAGTTTAAATTTCAAACTATTCTCCCACCTAGTTGACACTTGACAACAATACAGGTGACAAACAAGGTGTAAAAAATATGTTTACAACTAGCAAAGTTCAATCGGTAAGGTCCATGCCACATGTATGCTATGGTGTATACTTCAGTTTACACTTCGCCACGTGACATTGTCCTGTTGGACAGTTTAAATTTCAAATGATTTTCCCATCCAATTAACGCTTGACAACAATGCAAGTATGAAACAACGTGTTAAAATTCAGTGTACAAATAGCAAAATTCAATCGATAAGAACCTCTCTACATGTACAATATGGTGTACACTTTAGTTTGCAGTTTGCCACGGGATATTACCCCATTGGATAATTTAAATTTCAACCAGTTTTTCCAATCCAATTGACACTTGACAACAAAGCAAGTGTCGGACAACGTGTCAAAATTAGTGAACAAATAGCAAAGTTCAATCGAAAAGGACCTTGCTACATGTACACTACGGCGTACACTTTAATTTAAACTTTGCCACGTGACATTATCCTGTTGAACATTTTAAATTTCAAATAGTTTTCCCATCCAATTGACACTTGAAAACATTGTAAGTGTCAAACAACGTGTCGACCATCTGCGTACAAATAGCAAAATTTCAATCAGTAAGGACCTTGCTACATGTACACTATGGTGTACACTTTAGTTTATACTTTGCCACGTGACATTACCCAGTTGGAGAGTTTAAATTTCAAACAATTTTCCCATCCAATTGGCACTTGACAACAATGCAAGTGCAAAAAATTAGTGTACAACTAGCAAAGTTCAATCGGTAAGAATGTTCCTAAATGTACACTATGGTGTACACTTTAGATTACACATTGTCACATGACATTACCCTCCTGGACAGTTTAAATTTCAAACAATTTTCGCATCCAATTGACAATTGACAACTATGCAAGTGTCAAACAACGTGTCAAAAATCAGTGTACAAATAGCAAAATTCAATCGGTAAGAATGTTGCTGCATTTACACGATGGTGCACACTTTAGTTTACACATTGTCACGTGACATTACCATATTGGACAGTTTAAATTTCAAACTATTTTCCCATCCAATTGATACTTGACAAAAATGCAAGTGTCAAACAACGTGTCAAAAACCTGTCTACAAATAGCAAAGTTCAATCGGTAAGAACTTAGCTACATGTACACTATGGAGTACACTTTAGTTTAAACATTGCCATGTGACATTACCCTGTTGGACAGTTTAAATTTAAAACAATTTTTCCATCCAATTGACACTTGACAACAATGCATGTGTCAAACAACGTGCTCAAATCAATGTACAAATTGCAAAGTTCAATCGGTAAGAATCTTGCTACATGTACTCTATGGTGTACACTTTAGTTTAGAGTTCGCCACGTGACATTACCCTATTGGACAGTTTAAAAACAACGAACTAAGTGTCGAACAACGTGTTAAAAATCAGTGTACAAATAGCAAAGTTCAATCAGAAAGGACCTTGCTATATGTACACTAAGGCGTACACTTTAATTTACACTTTACCATGTGACATTATCCAGTTGGAAAGTTTAAATTTCAAATAGTTTTTCCATCCAATTGATACTTGACAACAATGCAAGTGTCAAACAACATGTCAAAAATCAGTGTACAAATAGCAAAGTTCAATCAGTAAGGACCTTGCTACATGTATACTATGGTGTACACTTTAATTTACACGTTGCCACGTGACATTACCCTATTGGACAATTTAAATTTCAAACTTTTTTCCCATCCAATTGACACTTGACAACAATGCAAGTGTCAAACAACGTGTCAAAAATCAGTGTAAAAATAGCAAAGTTCAATCGGTAAGAATGTTGCTACATGCACACTATGGTGTACACTTTAATTTACACATTGCTTTGGACAGCTTAAATTTCAAACAGTTTTCACATCCAATTAACACTTGACAAATATGCAAGTGTCAAACAACATGTCAAATTCAGTGTACAAATAGCAAAGTTCAATCAGTAAGAACGTTACTACATGTACACTATCATGTACACTTTAATTTACACATTGTCACGTGACATTATCCTGCTGGATAGTTTTAATTTCAAAAAGTTTTCCCATCAATTGACACTTGATAACAATACAAGTGTCGAACAACGTGTCAAAAATCAGTGTACAAATGGCAAAGTTCAATCGGTAAGAACCTCGCTACTTGTACACTATGGAGTACATTTTAGTTTAAACATTGCCACATGACATTACCTTGTTGGACGGTTTAAATTTCAAACAATTTTTCCATCCAATTGACACTTGATAACAATGCAAGTATCAAACAACGAGCTAAAGTCAGTTCACAAATTACAAAGTTCAATCGCTAAGAACTTTGATACATGTACTCTATGGTGTACACTTTAGTTTACAGTTTGCCGCATGACATTACCCTATTGGACAGTTTAGATTTCAAACAGTTTTCCAATACAATTAACCCTTGACAACAAAGCAAGTGTCAAACAACGTGTCAACAATTAGTGTACAAATAGCAAAGTTCAATCGGAAAGGACCTTGCTACATGTACACTATGGCATACACTTTAATTTACACTTTACCTCGTGACATTACCCTGTTGGACAGTTTAAATTTCAAACAGTTTTCCAATCTAATTGACACTTGACAACAAAGCAAGTATCGAACAACGTGTCAAAAATTAGTGTACAAGTCGCAAAGTTCAATCAGAAAGGACCTTGCTACCTGTACACTATGGCGTACACTTTAATTTACACTTTGCCACGTGATATTATCCTGTTGGATAGTTTAAATTTCAAATAGTTTTTCCATCCAATTGACACTTGATAACAATGCAAGTGTCAAACAACGTGTCGAAAATCATTGTAGAAATAGGAAAGTTCAATCGGTAATGACCCTTTTACATGCACACTATGGTGTACACTTTGATTTAAACTTTGCATGTGACATTACCCTGCTGGACAATTTAAATTTCTAATAGTTTTTTCATCCAATTGATACTTGACAACAATGTAAGTGTAGAACAACGTGTCAAAAATCAATGTACAGAAAAGTTCAAACGGTAAGAACCTTGCTACATGTACACTATGGAGTACAATTTAGTTTACACTTTGCAACGTGACATTACCCTATTGGACAGTTTAAATTTCAAACAGTTTTTCCACCCAATTGACACTGGACAACAATGCAAGTGTCTAATAACGTGTCAAAAATCAGTTTACGAATAGCAAAATTCAATCGTAAAAATCCTTGCTACATGTACACTATGGAGTACACTTTAGTTTAAACATTGCCACGTGACATTACCCGATTAGACAGTTTAAATTTCAAACAATTTTCCATCCAATTGACACTTGAGAACAATGCAAGTGTCAAACAATGTGCTAAAATCAGTGTACAAGTTGCAAAGTTCAATCGGTAAGCACCTTGCTAAATTTACTCTATGGTGTACACTTTTGTTTACAGTTCACCACGTGACATTTTCCTATTGGACAGTTTAAATTTCAAACAGTTTTTCAATACAATTAACCCTTGAGAACAAAGCAAGTGTCAAACAACGTGTCAAAAATCAGTGTACAAATAGCAAAGTTCAATCGGAAAGGACCATGCTACATGTACACTACGGTGTGCACTTTAATTTACACCTTGCCACGTGACATTACCCTATTGGACAATTTAAATTTCAAACAGTTTTCCCATTCAATTGACACTTGACAATAATGCAAGTATCAAACAACGTGTCAAAAATCAGTGAACAAATAGCAAAGTTCAATCGCTAAGAATGTTACTACATGCACACTATGGTGTACACTTTAGTTTACACACTACCACGTGACATTACCTTGTAGGACAGTTTAAATTTTAAACAGTTTTTCCATCCTATTGACACTTGACATCAATGCAAGTGTCAAATAACGTGTCCAAATCAGTGTACAAATTGCAAAGTTCAATCGGTAAGAACATTGCTACATGTACACTAAGGTTTACACTTTAGTTTACAATTTGCCACGTGACATTACCTTATTGAACAGTTTAAACTTCAAATAGTTTTCCAATCCATTTGACACTTGACAACAAAGCAAGTGCCAAACAACGTATCAAAAATTAGTGTACAAACAGTAAAGTTTAATCGGTAAGGACCTTGCTACATGTCTTGCTACATGTAGACTATAGGGTACTCTTTAATTTACACTTCGCCACATGACATTACTCTGTTGGACAGTTTAAATTTCAAACAGTTTTCCCATCCAATTAGCACTTGACGACAATGCAAGTGTCAAACAACGTGTCGAAAATCAGTGTACAAATCGCAAAGCTTAATTGATAAAGAACATGCTACATGTACACTATGGTGTACACTTTAGTTTACACTTTGCCACGTGAGAATCCACTGTTGGACAATTTAAATTTCAAACAGTTTTTCCATCCAATTGACACTAGACAACAATGTAAGTGTCAAACAACGTGTCAAAAATCAGTGTACAAATAGTAAAGTTAAATCAGTAAGAACCTTGCTATGTGTATACTGTGGTGTACACTTTAGTTTACACTTTACCACGTTACAATGCCCCATTGGACAGTTTAAATTTCAAACAGTTTTCCTAGCCAGTTTGCACTTGACAACAATGCAAGTGCCAAACAACGTGTCAAAAATCAGTGTACAAATAGTCAAGTTAAATCGGTAAGAACCTTACGACATGTACAATAATACAAGTGTGAAACGTGTCAAAAATCAGAGTATAAATAGCAAAGTTCAATTGGTAAGAACCTTGTCACATGTCCACTATGATGTACACTTTAGTTTACACTTTGCCAAATGACATTACCCGGTTGGCCAGTTTAAATTTCAGACATATTTCCCATCCAATTGACACCTGAAAACAATGCAAGTGTTAAACAACGTTTCAAAAATTAGTGTACAAATAGAAAAGATCAATCGATAAGGTCCTTGCTACATGTACACTATGGTGTACACTTTAGTTTACACTTTGCCACATGACATTACATTTTGGACAGTTTAAATTTCAAATAGTTTTTCCATCCAATTGACTTTTGACAACAATGCAAGTGTCAAGCAACGTGTCAAAAATCAGTGTACAAATTGCAAAGTTCAATCGGTAAGGACCTTGCTACATGTACAATATAGTGTACACTTTAGTTTACACTTTACCACGTGATGTTACATTTTGGACAGTTTAAATTTCAAACAGCTTTCCCATCCAATTGACTTTTGATAACAATGGAAGTTTCTAACAACGTGTCAAAAATCAGCTTACAAATAGCAAAGCTCAATTGGTAGGGTCCTCGCTATATGTACACTATGGTGTACACTTTAGTTTACACTTTATCTCGTGACATTACCCTGTTGGATAGTTTAAATTTCAAACAGTTTTCCTATCCAATTGAAACTTGACAACAATGCAAATTTCAAACAGCGTGTCAAAAATAAGCGTACAAATAGCAATGTTCAATTGGTAGCGACCTTGCTATATGTACACTATGGTGTACACTTTAGTTTACACTTAGCCACGTGACTTTGCCATGTTGGACAGTTCAAATTTCAAATAGTTTCCCAATCCAATTGACACTTGACATCAATGGAAGTGTCAAACAACATGTCAAAAATCTGTGTACAAAATAGCAAAGTTCAATCGATAAGCACCTTGCTGCATGTACACTATGTTGTACACTTTAATTTAGACTTTCCCACGTGATATTACCAAGTTGGATAGTTTAAATTTTAAACAGTTTTCCCATCCAATTGACACTTGATAACAATGTAAATATCAAACAACGTGTCAAAAATCAGTATACAAATAGCAAAGTTCAATCGGTAAGAACCTTGCTACATGTATGCTATGGTGTACACTTTAGTTTACACTTTGCCACGTGACATTACCGTGCTGGATAGTTTAAATTTCAAATAGTTTTCCCATCCAATTGACACTTGATAACAATGTAAATATCAAACAACGTGTCAAAAATCAGTATACAAATAGCAAAGTTCAACAGGCAAGAAACTCAATACACATACATTATGGTGTATACTTTAAAAGTTCAATTGATAAGGTCCTTGCTACATGTACACTATGGTGTACACTTTAGTTTACATTTTGCCACATGACATTACCCTATTGGACAGTTTAAATTTCAAACAGTTTACCAATCCAATTGGCACTTGACAACAATGCACGTGTCAAATAACGTGTCAAAAATTAGTGTACAAATAGCAAAATTCAATCGGTAAGAACATTGCTTCAAGTACACTATGGTGTCCACTTTAGTTTACACTTTGTCAAGTGACATTATCCTATTGGACGGTTTACTTTTCAAACAGTATTCCCATCAAATTTACACTTGATAACAATGCAAGTGTCAAACAACGTGTCAAAAATTAGTGCACAAATAGCAAATTTCAATGGATAAGGACCATGCGACATGTACACTATGGTGCACACTTTAGTTTACACTTTGCCACGTGACATTACCCCGTTGGTCAGTTTAAATTTCAAATAGTTTTCCTCTCCAATTGACACTTGACAACAATGCAAGTGTCAAACAACGTGTCAAAAATTAGTGTACAAATAGCAAAGTTCAATCGGTAAGAACCTGGCGACATGTACACTATGGTGTACACTTTAGTTTGCACATTGCCATGTGACAATATCCTGTTGAACAGTTTAAATTTTAAACAGTTTTTCCATCCAATTAACACTTGACAACAATACAAGTGTCAAACAACGAGTAAAAAATCAGTGCACAAATAGCGAAGTACAATCGATAGGAACCTTGCTACATGTACACTATGGTGTATACACTTCAGTTTACACTTTGCCCCATGACACTCCCCTGTCGGACAATTTAAATTTCAAAGAGTTTTTCCATCCAATTGACACTTGACAACTATGCAAGTGTCAAACAACGTGTCAAAAATGTGTTTACAAAAAGCAAAGTTCAGTTGATAAGGACCTTGCTACATGTACACTATGGTGTACACTTTAGTTTACACTTTTTCACGTGATATTTTCTTATTGGACAGTTTAAATTTCTAACGATTTTCCCATCCAATTGACACATGACAACAATGCAAGTATCAAACAACGTGTGAAAAAAGTAGTGTACGAATAGTAAAGTTCAGTCGGTAACGACTTTGCTACATGTACAACATGGTGTACACTTCATTTTACACTTTCCCACGTGACATTACCCCGTTGGACAGTTTAAATTTCAAATAGTTTTTCCATCCAATTGACACTTGACAACAATGTAAGTGTCAATCAACGTGTCAAAAATTAGTCTACAAAATGGAAACTTCAATCGGTAAGAATCTTGCTACATGTACACTATGGTGTACACTTTAGTTTACACTTTGCCACGTGACATTACCTTGTTGGACAGTTTAAATTTCAAACAGTTTTTCCATCCAATTAACACTGGACAACAATGCAAGTATCAAACAACGTGTCAAAAATTAGTTTACAAATAGCAAAATTCAATTGATAAGAACCTTGCGACATGTAAACTTTGGTGTACACTTTATTTTACACTTTGCCATGTGACATTACCCTATTGGACGGTTTAATTTTAAAACTGTTTTCCCATCCAAACGACACTTGACAACAATGCAAGTGTCAAACAACATGTTAAAAATCAGTGTACAAATAGTAAACTTCAATCGATAAGAAACTTGCTACATGTACACTATGGTGTACACTTTAGTTTACACTTTGCCATGCCACATTACCTTGTTGGACAGTTTAAATTTCAAGCAGTTTCCCTATCCAATTGACACTTGACAACAATTTAACTGTCAAACAATATGTCAAAAATTAGTGTACAAATAGCAAAGTTCAATCGGTAAGGACCTTGCTGCATGTACATATGGTGTACACTTTAGTTTACACTTTGGTACATGACATTACCCTGTTGGACAGTTTACATTTCAAACAATTTTTCCATCCAATTGACACTGGACAACAATGCAAGTGTCAAACAACGTGTCAAAAATCAGTGTACAAATAGCAAAGTTCAATCGGTAAGAGCCTTCCTAAGTGTACACTTTAGTTTACAATTGGCCATGTGACATTACCCTACTGGACAGTTTAAATTTCAAACAGTTTTTCCATCCAATTGACACTCGACAACAATGCAAGTGTTAAGAAACGTGTCAAAAATTAGTGTACAAAAAGCAAAGTTGAATCGGTAAGAACCTTGCAACATGTACACTATGGTGTACACTTTAGTTTACAGTTTGCCACGTGACATACCCTGTAGGACAGTTTAAATTTCAAATGGTTTTCTCATCCATTTGACACTCGACAACGATGCAAGTGTCAAGCAACATGTCAAAAATCAGTGTACAAATAACAAAGTTCAATTGAATAGAACCTTGTGATATGTACACCATGGTGTACACTTTAGTTTACACTTTGCCATGTGACATTACCCTTTTGATAGTTCAAATTTCTAACAGTTTTCCGATCCAGTTGACAATTGACAATGATGCAAGTGTCAAAGAACGTGTCTAAAATCAGTATAGAAATCACAAAGTTCTGTCGGTTAGAAACTTGCTTTATGTGCCTATGGTGTCTACTTTAGTTTACACTTTGCCAAGTGACATTATCCTGTTGGGCAGTTTACATTTCAAATAGTATTCCCATCAATTTGACACTTGACAACAATGCAAATGTCAAACAACGTGTCAAAAATTAGTGCATAAATAGAAAAGTTTAATGGATAAGGACCATGCGACATGTACACTTTGGTGTACACTTTAGTTTACACTTTGCCACGTGACATTACCCCGTTGGTCAGTTTAAATTTCAAATAGTTTTCCTGTCCAATTGACACTTGAAAACAATGCAAGTGTCAAACAACGTGTGAAAAATTGGTGTACAAATAGCAAAGTTCAATCGGTAAGAACCTGGCGACATGTACACTATGGTGTACACTTTAGTTTACACACTGCCACATGACAATATCCTGTTGGACAGTTTAAATTTCAAATGCTTTTCCCATCCGATTAACACTTGACAACAATACAAGTGTCAAACAATGAGTAAAAGTAGGAACCTTGCTACATGTACACTATGGTGTATGCACTTCAGTTTATACTTTGCCACGTGACACTCCCCTATCGGACAATTTAAATTTCAAATAGTTTTTCCATCCTATTGACACTAGACAACTATGCAAGAGTCAAACAACGTGTCAAAAATGTGTTTACAAATAGTAAAGTTCAATCGATAAGGACCATGCTACATGTACACTGTGGTGTACACTATAGTTACACTTTTTCACGTGACATTTTCCTATTGGACAGTTTAAATTTCTAATATTTTCCCTTCCAATTGACACTGGACAACAATGCAAGTGTCAAACAACGTGTCAAAAAAGTAGTGTACAAATAGCAAAGTTCAGTCAGTAACGATCTTGCTACATGTACAATATGGTGTACACTTTATTTTACACTTTGTCACGTGACATCACCCTGTTGGACAGTTTAAATTTCAAACAGTTGGATAGTTTAAATTTCAAACAGTTTTCCCATCGAATTGACACTTGATAACAATGCAAGTGTCAAACAACATGTCAAAAATCAGTGTACAAATAGCAAAGTTCAATCGGTACGAAACTTGCTACATGTACACTTCAGTTTACACATTGCCACGTGACATTACGCTATTGGACAGTTTAAATTTCAAACAATTTTCCCATCTAATTGACACTTGACAACAATGTAAGTGTCAAACAACATGTCAAAAATCAGTGTACAAATAGCAAAGTTCAATCGGTACGAAACTTGCTACATGTACACTTCAGTTTACACATTGCCACGTGACATTACGCTATTGGACAGTTTAAATTTCAAACAATTTTCCCATCTAATTGACACTTGACAACAATGTAAGTGTCAAACAACATGTCAAAAATCAGTGTACAAATAGCAAAGTTCAATCGGTACGAAACTTGCTACATGTACACTTCAGTTTACACATTGCCACGTGACATTACGCTATTGGACAGTTTAAATTTCAAACAATTTTCTCATCCAATTGACACTTGAAAACAATGCAAGTGTTAAACAACGTGTCAAAAATCAGTGCACAAATAGCAAAGTTCAATGGATAAGGACCTTGCCACATGTACACTTTGGTATACACTTTAGTTTACACTTTGCCACGTAACATTACCTTGTTGGACAGTTTAAATTTCAAACAATTTTCCCATCTAATTGACACTTGACAACAATGTAAGTGTCAAACAATGTGCCAAAAATCAGTGTACAAATAGCGAAGTTCAATCGATAAGGACCTTATTACATGTACACTATGGTGTACACTTTAGTTTACAATTTCCCATGTGATATTACCCTACTGAATAGTTTAAATTTCAAACAGTTTTTCCATCCAATTAACACTCGACAACATTGCAAGTATCAAGAAACGTGTCAAAAATTAGTGTACAAAAAGCAAAATTTAATTGGTAAGAACCTTGTGACATGTACACTATGGTGTACACTTTAGTTTACAATTTGCCACGTGACATTACCCTACTGGACAGTTTAAATTTCAAACAGTTTTCTCATCCAATTGACACTCGACAACAACGCAAGTGTCAACCAATGTGTAAAAATGGCAAATTTCAAACGAATAGAACCTTGCGACATGTACACCATCGTGTACACTTTAGTTTACACTTTGCCACGTGACATTACCCTATTGGATAGTTTAAATTTCAAACAGTTTTGCCATCCAATTGACACTTGACAACAATGTAACTGTCAAACAACGTCTCTAAAATCAGTGTACAAATAGCAAAGTTCAATCGGTAGGGACCTTGCTACATGTGCACTATGGTGTACATTTTAGTTTACTCTTTGCCACGTGACATTACCCTGTTGGATATTTTAAATTTCAAAAAGTTTTCCCATCCAATTAACACTGGACAACAATACAAGTGTCAAACAACATGTCAAAAATCAGTTTATGAATACCAAAATTCAATCGGTAAGAACCTTGCGATATGTACACTTGGGTGGAAACTTTAGTTTACACTTTTCCATATGACAATACCCTGCTGGACAGTTTAATTTTCAAATAGTTTTCCAATCCAATTGACACTTGACAACAATGCAAGTGTCAAAAAATGTGTCAAAAATCAGTGTACAAATAGCAAACTTCAATTGGTAAGAAACTTACTACATGTACACTATGATGTGCACCTTAGTTTACAATTTGCCATGTGACATTACCTTGTTGGACAGTTTAAATTTCAAGTAGTTTCCCCATCCAATTGACACTTGACAATAATGCAAGTGTCAAACAACGTGTCAAAAATCAGTGTACAAATAGCACACTTCAATCGGTAAGAAACTTACTACATGTACACTATGATGTGCACCTTAGTTTACAATTTGCCATGTGACATTACCTTGTTGGACAGTTTAAATTTCAAGTAGTTTCCCCATCCAATTGACACTTGACAATAATGCAAGTGTCAAACAACGTGTCAAAAATCAGTGTACAAATAGCACACTTCAATCGGTAAGAAACTTACTACATGTACACTATGATGTGCACCTTAGTTTACAATTTGCCATGTGACATTACCTTGTTGGACAGTTTAAATTTCAAGTAGTTTCCCCATCCAATTGACACTTGACAATAATGCAAGTGTCAAACAACGTGTCAAAAATCAGTGTACAAATAGCACACTTCAATCGGTAAGAAACTTACTACATGTACACTATGATGTGCACCTTAGTTTACAATTTGCCATGTGACATTACCTTGTTGGACAGTTTAAATTTCAAGTAGTTTCCCCATCCAATTGACACTTGACAATAATGCAAGTGTCAAACAACGTGTCAAAAATCAGTGTACAAATAGCAAAGTTCTATCGGTAAGGACCTTGCTGGATGTACACTATGGTAGACACTTTAGTTTACACTTTGCCACGTGACATTAACCTGTTGGATAGTTTAAATTTCAAATAGTTTTTCCATCCAATTGACACTTGACAACAAAGTAAGTATCAAACAACGCTTCAAAAATCTATGCTCAAATATCAAGGTTCAATCACTATGAACCTTGCTAGATGTACACTTTAGTTTACACTTTACATTAACCTGTTGGACAATATAAATTTCAGACATTTTTCCCATCCAATTAACACTTGACAACAATGCAAGTGTCAAACAACGTGTAAAAAATCAGTGTACAAATAGAAAAGCTCAATCGGTATGAACCGTGCTACAACTACACTTTAATTTACACTTTACCACGTGACATTATCCAGTTGGACAGTTTAAATTTCAAAACACTTTTCCCATCCAATTGACACTTTTCAACAATACAAATGTCAGAACAACGTGTCAAAAATCAGTGTACAAATAGCAAAGTTCAATCGGTAAAAACCTTGATACATATACATTGTGGTGTACGCTTCAATTTACACTTTGTCATATGACATTACCTTGTTGGAGTGTTTAAATTTCAAACAGTTTTCCCATCCAATTGACTCTTTACAATAATGCAAGTGTTAAACAACGTGTCAAAAATCAGTGTACAAATAAAAATGTTAAATCGGTTATAAACTTGCTACATATACACTTTAGTTTACAATTCGCCACGTAACATTACCTTGTTGGACAGTTTAAATTTCAAACAGTTTTCCTACCCAGTTGACACTTGACAGCAACGCAAATGACAAACAATGTGTCAAAAATTGGTGTACAAATTGCAAATTTCAATCAGTATGAACCTTGCTACATGTACACTATGGTGTACACTTTAGTTTACACTTTACCATGTGACATTACCTCGTTGGACAATTTAAATTTGAAACACTTTTTCCATCCAATTGACACTTGACAACAATGCAAGTGTCTAACAACGTGTCAAAAATCAGTGTACAAATAGCAAAGTTCAATCGATAAGGACCTTACTACATGTACACTATGGTCTACACTTTCGTTTACACTTTTTCAAGTGACATTACCCTGATGGACAGTTTAAATTTCAAATAGTTTTCCCATCCAATTCACACTTGGTTTGACAACAATGTAATTGTCAAACAACGTGTCAAAAATCAGTGTACGAGTAGTAAACTTCAATCGGTAAGTACCTTGCGACATGTACACTATGGTGTACACTTTCCCACGTAACATTACCTTGTTGGACAGTTTAAATTTCAAACAATTTTCCCATCCAATTGACACTTGAAAACAACGCTAGTGTCAAACAACGTGTTAAAAATCAGCGTACAAATAGCAAAGTTCAATGTATAAGGACCTTGCCGCATGTAGACTATGGTGTACACTTTAGTTTACACTTTGCCACATGACATTACCCTGTTAGACTGTTTAAATTTCAAACAGTTTTCCCATCCAATTGACTCTTTACAACAATGCAAGTGTCAAACAACATGTCAAAAATCAGTGTACAAATAACAATGTTAAATCTGTTAGAAACTTGCTAAATATACACTTTAGTTTACAATTTGCCACGTAACATTACCCTGTTGGATAGTTTAAATTTCAAACAGTTTTCCCATCCAGTTGACACTTGACAGCAATGCAAATGTGAAACAACGTGTCGAAAATCAGTGTACAAATAGCAAATTTCAATCAGTACCTTACTACATGCACACTGTGGTGTACACTTTAGTTTATACTTTGCCACGCGACATTACCTTGTTGGACAGGTTAAATATCAAACAGTTTTCCCAGCCAATCAAAACTTGACAACAATGCAAGTGTCAAACAACGTGTTAAAAATCAGAGCACAAATAGCAAAGTTCAATCGGTAAGGACCTTGCAACATGTAGACTATGGTGTACACTTTAGTATACACTTTGCCACGTGACATTACTATGTTTGATAGTTTAAATTTCAAACAATTTTCCCATCCAATTGACACTTGACAACAAGGTAAGTTTCAAACAACGCGGCAAAAGTCAACGCACAAATAGCAAAGTTCAATCGGTATAAACCTTACTACATGTACACTCTAGTTTACATTTTACCACATGACATTAACCTATTAGACAATTTAAATTTCAAACAATTTTCCCATCCAATTAACACTTGACAACAATGCAAGTGTCAAACAACGTCTCAAAAATCAGTGTACAATTGGCAAAGTTCAATCACTATGAACCTTGCTACATGTACACTTTAGTTTACACTTTACCACGTGACATTATCTAGTTGAACAATTTAAATTTCAAATAGTTTTCCATCCAATTGACACTTGACAATAATGCAAATGTCAAACAGCGAGTTAAAAATCAGTGTACAAATAGCAAAGTTTGATCGGTAAGAACCTTGCTACATGTGTAGAACCCCAAATAATTCTAGACACCTTAATGGCACTAAGACATGAATATTTGATGACTAAAGTATACTTTAGATTTTTAGTCTCATTTAAGACCTATTTTCGACATAGGAAACTTTCGATTTGGAAAATGATATTTAAATAAAAGTTGTAGCTCTTTGAGCTATCTTTCCAATGCACTTTGAATTAGCTCAATTGGATATCGGGAGAAGAAGTTATGATAGGAACACTGAAGGTTGTGCAGTGTTAACGGACTACAATCGGTCGGCCGAAACTGCCTGAAATGAAAATTCTCGTTTTTCTCTAGAATTTAAATATTTATTTTCATCAATTATTTTCTCAAAGGGCCACCCACGTTTTTGGCAATAAAAACCCCGCTAAATTGAAGCATTTAACCTCAAACTTAAATGGCACCCATGTTTTTTCTCTTAAATGAAATTTGACCCTTCATTTGCTTTAAGTTATGGAATATTTACCTATAAATAGAGACCTCATTTCACTAATTTATTCTCACACCAAAAGCAAGAGCTTTTACATACTAAAAAAACAGTTTCCAAGAGAGAAAAAGAGAGAGAGGAAAACTATTTTTCCTAGAAGTTTAAGAAGTGTTTTCAAGCATCAATTCTCAACGGTTTTCAAACATCCAAGGAGTTCATTTCTTTCAACATCCAAGTTTCATCGAAGTTTTCAATCCAAGGTTTCAAAGCATCAATCAAGGTAGGTAGAGGTGCAATGTGTTTAATCGTGTTAAGTTATAAGTTTTGATTCATATTAATGTTTGTATGTCAAATGGTACTCCGGTACGGCATATCCCTCTATGTTAATGGTTGTATGTCAAATGGTACTCCGGTACGGCATACCCCTCTATGTTGAAGAAATGTTCATATGTTAAATGGTACCCTCGGGTACGGCATATCCTTTCATGTCAAATGGTGCCTCAGGGTATGACATGTATGAAAAGTTATAAAGTTAATGTTTTGAAATGCATAGCTTGATCACGAATGTACCTATGACACCTATTGAGTTTTTCAACTCACGAGTTTAAGGTATTCCATGGCTTCGTGCATCCATCCATCAATCTCATCCTATGGCCCAGGTATGATCATGTTTAAAGTTAATGATTATGTTTATGTTATGATGCTTTGATATGATTTAGAGATGTGTTATTTAAAGATATGTAATGGACTTGGGCAAAAGCTAAGGGCTTAAAGGAATTGCATGATATGAAAGTTTAAATATTTGCATGTTTTCTTTAAGCAAAGAAAAAGTATGATGTATGTGACAATACAACAGATATGGCTCGTAGAATGGCTAGGGCATATAGAGAAGCATTAAATCGTAGAATTACTATTCATTCCTATGAAAACTATGTAACTGATTCGACCTGACCGCTTAGCGAACATGTGTATGACATCTATGAGAGATGCATGACGGTGGTTAATGCTAGAATGGAGATCACGCATATCGAGGCCATAAATAACCTCACACACTCCCTCCCACCTCAATGGGGAGATTTGGGAGTCACGGTTAGAGATGAAATGTTAGAAGGCAACCCAAACCTGTTCGAGTTTGAGAGGTATTACCATGCTCTGATTGATTTGTGGGATGATGTAATCCAAGAGGAGCCTGAGGAGGAACCTTTGGCTGAGGAAGAAGATCCCGAAGAGGAACCCCAGGATGATTTAGAGAATGATCTTAAGCCTGAGCCATAGGTTGAGATGAACATAGAGTCCGAACCTGAGGCGGAAGACTCCTCCGAAGATGAAGCTCCACCAAAGAAGATCCGTAGAACTTATAGGGATTAGATTTAAATCCTTGTAATAGCTTCCTTTATGTCAAGAAATAAAATACTATCTTCTTTGCTTTAGTATTCGAAGAATTAAACTAATAAGAACCATATGTTTTGTCTAAAGGAAATGGCCCGCGCAAACCAAAACTTGATAAGGGACCTCCTCCGAGCGGTTCAAGACCTAGGCAGGCAAAACCCAAACCAAGCTCAACCCCTACCACTAGCTCCTAATGTTCCAAACCATGCTTTAGTGGTCAAGCAATTTCGAAGGCACAAGCCCCCTACCTTCAACGGAGCAGCTGATCCACTTGCAGCCGAGGAGTGGCTTAGCAAGTTGGAGCGTATATTCCGATTGATAGGGTGCACGGACGCTCAGAAAGTCCAGTGTGCTGAGTTCATGTTCTCCGGTGATGCAAGTCACTGGTGGGACTCAATGTCAAGGACAAAGACCCTTGAGCAACAAGCAGAATTGACTTGGGAGTAACTCAAAGGGGAAGTAATGGACAAGTACTTTCCCCAGTCCTTGAGGGATCACAAAGAAAGTGAATTCCTCCAACAAGCAAAAAACTATGTCCCTAACTGAGTATGAGAGGAAGTTTGATCAACTTTCAAGGTATGCTCCACATCTGGTGGATAAGAAGGATAAGAAGGTACGAAGGTTTGAACAAGGGCTGAACTCGAATATAAGCATGATACTTATGTCCCATCGCTTCACCACATACTGTGAAATGCTGGAAAGAGCTCAAGCTATTTGGTACCAGAAGATCTATCTGGTATTCCACCTGATAGACAAGTGAAATTCACCATAGATCTAATTCCCCGGGCAGCACCAATATCTAATGCCCCATACCGAATAGCCCCAAAGGAACTACAAGAATTAAAGAAGCAGTTGTAAGAGCTCCTAGATATGGGCTTCATACGACCAAGCGTATCTCCATGGGGTGCACTGGTGTTGTTTGTAAAGAAGAAAGATGGAGGCATGAGGATGTGCATCGATTATAAGGAGATAAATCGATTAACCATCAAGAATAAGTACCCACTCTCGAGGATCGAGGATCTGTTAGATCAACTGAAAGGAGCTAAGGTATTTTCCAAGATCGACTTACGATCGGGATACCATCAACTAAAAGTAGAGACAAAGGATATACCTAAGATAGCTTTTAGAACTTGATATGGACACTACGACTTTACGATGATGTCGTTTGGGCTAACCAATGCACCTGCAGTGTTCATGGACCTGATGAATCGAGTGTTTCATCAATACTTGGATAAGTTTGTCATAGTCTTCATTGATGACATTCTGATATATTCCAAGAGCAAGGAGCAACATGAAGAGCACTTGAGAATAGCCTTAGAGGTATTACGCAAGAGAAGCTATATGCTAAATTCAAGAAGTGCGAGTTTTGGCTTGAACGAGTTGGATTTC
>NW_019250835.1:112060-120753 GCF_002742605.1 Olea europaea var. sylvestris
AGTGAAAATGACATTCAGTTTAGACCAATTGGCACAGTTGTACATTAAAGAGGTTGTGAAATTACACGGTGTACCTGTATCCATTGTGTCTGACAGAGACCCAAGGTTCACGTCCAAATTTTGGAAAAGTCTACAAGGAGCTATAGAAACAAAGCTGAACTTTAGTACAACATATCACTCTCAGTCTGATGGTCAGTCTGAAAGGACCATCCAAACTTTAGAAGACATGCTGAGAACATGTGTTTTGGATCTAGGAGATAATTGGGAGTCATATTTACCTCTAGTAGAGTTCGCTTATAATAACAGTTTCCAAGCAACTATTGGAATGGCACCATAGGAAGCTCTCTATGGCAGAAGATGTAGATCCCCTGTTCATTGGGATGAAGTCGGAGAGAAGAGAGTTTTGGGACCAAAAATGGTTGAAAGGACGGTCGAGGTAATCGATAAGATCCATGCAAGAATAAAGGCAGCACAGGATCGACAAAAGAGCTATGCAGATACAAGGAGGAAGGATTTAGAATTCCAAGTTTTTTTTTTTTTTTTGGGTAAAGACATCCACACATCCTTAGTGAGTTATCAAACCTTGGAGGTACAGAAAGATTTGTCATACAAGGAACTACCGATCAAGATATTGGATGGAAAAGTGCATAAACTAAGGAATAAAGAGATTTAGCTAGTTAAGATACAGTGGAATCATCACGGTGTAGAAGAAACCACTTGGGAAAAAGAAGAAGAAGCCAAAGACAAGTATCCAACACTATTTGCCCAATCAGAAGATAAATTTCGAGGATGAAATTTTAATTAAGGTATGGGAGATGTAGAGCCCCAAAATAATTCTAGACACCTTAGTGGCACTAAGACATGAATATTGGATGACTAAAATATACTTCAGATTTTTAGTCTCATTTGAGACCTATTTTCGACATAGGAAACATTCGATTTAGAAAATGATATCTAAATAAAAGTTGTAGCTCTTTGAGTTACTTTCCAAAGCACTTTGAATTACCTCAATCGGATATCGAGAGAAGAAGTTATGATAGAAACACCGAAGACTGTGCAGTGTCAACCGGACTACAATCGGTCGACCGAAACTGCCTGAAATGAAAATTCTCATTTTTCTCTAGAATTTAAATATTTATTTTCATCAGTTATTTTCTCAAGGGGCCACCCACATTTTTGGCAATAAAAACCCCACTAAATTGAAGTATTTAATCTCAAACTTAAATGGCACCCATGTTTTCTCTCTTAAATGAAATTTGACCCTTCATTTGCTTTAAGTTATGGAATATTTACCTATAAATAGAGACCTCATTTCACTCATTTTTTCTCACACCAAAAGCAAGAGCTTTTACATGCTAAAGAAAGAGTTCCTAAGAGAGAAAAAGAGAGGGAGGAAAACTATTTTTCCTAGAAGTTTAAGAAGTGTTTTCAAGCATCAGTTCTCAACTGTTTTCAAACATCCAAGGAGTTCATTTCTTTCAACGTCCAAGTTTCATCGAAGTTTTCAATCCAAATTTTCAAAGTTTCAAAAGCATCAATCAAGGTAGGTAGAGGTGCAATGTGTATAATCGTGCTAAGTTATAAGTTTCGATTCATGTTAATGTTTGTATATCAAATGGTACTCCGGCACGATATATCCCTCTATATTAATGGTTGTATGTCAAATGGTACTCCGGTATGGCATACCCTTCTATGTTGAAGAAATGTTTGTATGTCAAATGGTGTCCTCGGGTACGGCATATCCTTTCATGTCAAATGGTGCCTCCGGGTACGGCATGTATGAAAAGTTATAAAGTTAATGTTTTGAAATATAGAGCTTGATCACGAATGCACCTATGACACCTATTGAGTTTTTCAACTCACGGGTTTAATCTCATCTCTACAGATTGAAGGAATTCTACCTCGGGCATGGATGTGGTGTACGCTTTAGTTTACGCTTTACTATGTGACATTATCTTGTTGGACAGTTTAAATTTCAAATAGTTTTCCCATCCAATTGACACTTGACAACAATGCAAGTGTCTAACAACGTGCAAAAAATCAGTGCACAAATAGTAAAGTTCAATCGGTGCAGACTATGGTGTACACTTTAGTTTACACTTTGTCATGTGACATTAACCTGTTGGACAGTTTAAATTTCAAATAGTTTTCCCATCCAATTGACATTTGACAACAAGGTAAGTGTTAAACAACGCGTTAAAAACCAATGCACAAATAGCAAATTTCAATCGATATGAACTTTCCTACATGTACACTTTAGTTTACACTTTACATTAACCTGTTGGACAACATAAATTTCAAACATTTTTCCCATCCAATTAACACTTGACAACAATTCAAGTGTCAAACAAAGTGTCAAAAATCAGCGTACAAATAGCAAAATTTAATCGCTATGAACCTTGCTACAAGTACACTTTAATTTACACTTTACCACATGACATTACCAGTTGGACAGTTTAAATTTCAAACAGTTTTTCCATCCAATTGACACCTGGCAGCATTACAAATGTCAAACAACGTGTCAAAAATCAGTGTACAAATAGCAAAGTTCAATTGGTAAGAACCTTGCTACATGTACAATGTGGTATACGCTTTAGTTTACACTTCGCCATGTGACATTACCTTGTTGTTCAGTTTAAATTTGAAACAGTTTTTCCATCAAATTGACACTTGAGAACAATGCAAGTGTCTAACAACCGTGTCAAAAATTAGTGTACAAATAGCAAACTTCAATCGGTAAGAAACCTGCTACATGTACACTATAGTATACACTTTAGTTTACACTTTGCCACATGACATAACCTTGTTGGACAGTTTAAATTTCAAATAGTTTTCCCATCCAATTGACACTTGACAACAATGCACGTGTCAGACAACGTGTCAAAAATCAGTGTACAAATAGCAAACTTCAATCGATAAGGACCTCGCTACATGTACACTGTAGTATACACTTTGCCACGTGACATTACCCTGTTGGACAGTTTAAATTTAAAATAGTTTTTCCTTCCAACTGACACTTGACAACAATGCAACTGTCAAACAACGTGTCAAATATAAGTGTATAAATAGTAAACTTAAATCGGTAAGGATCTTGCGACATGTACACTATGGTGTACACTTTAGTTTTCACTTTGCCACGTGACATTACCCTGCTGGATAGTTTAAATTTCAAATAGTTTTCCCATCTAATTGACACTCGACAACAATGCAAGTGTCAAGCAACGTGTCAAAAATCAGTGAACAAATAGCAAAGTTCAATCGGTATGAACCTTGCTACATATATCGTCTCAAAAATCAGCGTAGAAATAGCAAAGTTCAATCGGTATGAACCTTGCTACATATATCGTCTCAAAAATCAGCGTAGAAATAGCAAAGTTCAATCGGTATGAACCTTGCTACATATATCGTCTCAAAAATCAGCGTAGAAATAGCAAAGTTCAATCGGTATGAACCTTGCTACATATATCGTCTCAAAAATCAGCGTAGAAATAGCAAAGTTCAATCGGTATGAACCTTGCTACATATATCGTCTCAAAAATCAGCGTAGAAATAGCAAAGTTCAATCGGTATGAACCTTGCTACATATATCGTCTCAAAAATCAGCGTAGAAATAGCAAAGTTCAATCGGTATGAACCTTGCTACATATATCGTCTCAAAAATCAGCGTAGAAATAGCAAAGTTCAATCGGTATGAACCTTGCTACATATATCGTCTCAAAAATCAGCGTAGAAATAGCAAAGTTCAATCGGTATGAACCTTGCTACATATATCGTCTCAAAAATCAGCGTAGAAATAGCAAAGTTCAATCGGTATGAACCTTGCTACATATATCGTCTCAAAAATCAGCGTAGAAATAGCAAAGTTCAATCGGTATGAACCTTGCTACATATATCGTCTCAAAAATCAGCGTAGAAATAGCAAAGTTCAATCGGTATGAACCTTGCTACATATATCGTCTCAAAAATCAGCGTAGAAATAGCAAAGTTCAATCGGTATGAACCTTGCTACATATATCGTCTCAAAAATCAGCGTAGAAATAGCAAAGTTCAATCGGTATGAACCTTGCTACATATATCGTCTCAAAAATCAGCGTAGAAATAGCAAAGTTCAATCGGTATGAACCTTGCTACATATATCGTCTCAAAAATCAGCGTAGAAATAGCAAAGTTCAATCGGTATGAACCTTGCTACATATATCGTCTCAAAAATCAGCGTAGAAATAGCAAAGTTCAATCGGTATGAACCTTGCTACATATATCGTCTCAAAAATCAGCGTAGAAATAGCAAAGTTCAATCGGTATGAACCTTGCTACATATATCGTCTCAAAAATCAGCGTAGAAATAGCAAAGTTCAATCGGTATGAACCTTGCTACATATATCGTCTCAAAAATCAGCGTAGAAATAGCAAAGTTCAATCGGTAAGGACCTTGCAACATGTAGACTATGGTGTACACTTTAGTTTACACTTTGCCACATGACATTAACCTGTTGGAGAGTTTAAATTTCAAAAAGCTTTCTCATCAAATTGACACTTGACAACAATGCAAGTGTCAAACAATGTGTCAAAAATCAGTGTACATATAATAAAGTTCAATTGGTTTGAACCTTGCCACATGTACACTTTAGTTTACACTTTACCACGTGACATTACCCTATTGGACAGTTTATATTTCAAATACTTTTTCCCATCCAATTGACACTTGACAACAATGCAAGTGTCAAACAACATGCCAAAATCAGTATACAAATAGCAAAATTCAATCAATAAGTTGTGACATGTACACTATGGTATACACTTTGCCACGAGACATTACGTTATTGGATAGTGTAAACTTCAAACAGTTTTCCCATCCAATTGACACTTGTTAACAATGCAAGTGTCAAACAACAAGTCAAAAATCAGTGTACAAATAGCAAAGCTCAATCCACGTGACATTACCCAGTTGAATAGTCTAAATTTCAAATAGTTTTCCCAACCATTTGACATTTGAGAACAATGCAAGCGTCAAACAACATTTCAAAAATCAGTGTACAAATAGCAAACTTCAATCGATAAAAAACTTGCTACATGTACACTATGGTGTACGCTTTACTTTACACTTTGCCACAAGACATTACCCTATTGGACAGTTTAAATTTCAAACAGTTTTCCCATCCAATTGACAATTGACAACAATGTAAGTGTCAAACAACGTGTAAAAAATCATTGTACAGATAGCAAAGTTCAATCAGTAAGAACATTGTGACATGTACACTATGGTGTACACCTTAGTTTACACTTTGCTACGTGACATTACCCTGTTGGACAGTTTAAATCTCAAACAGTTTTTCCATCCAATTGATACTTGACAACAATGCAAGTGTCAAACAACATGTAAAAAATCAGTGTACAAATAGCAAAGTTCAATCGGTAAGAAATTTACAACATGAACACACTTTGCCACGTGATATTACCCTGTCGGACAGTTTAAATTTCAAACAGTCCTCCCATCCAATTAACACCTGACAACAATGCAAGTGTGTGTCAAACAACGTGTCAAAAATCAATGTACAAGTGGCAAAGTTCAATCGGTATGAACCTTGCTACATGTACACTTTAGTTTACACTTTACCATGTGATATTACCTTGTTGGACAGTTTAAATTTCAAGTAGTTTTCCCATCCAATAGACACTTGATAGCAATGCAAATGCCAAACAACTTGTCAAAATCAGTGTACAAATAGTAAAGTTCAATCGGTAAAAACATTTTCACATGTACACTATGGTGTACAGGTTAGTTTACACTTTGCTGTGTGACATTACCCTATTGGACAGTTTAAATTTCAAACAATTTTCTCATCCAATTGACACTTGACAACAATGCAAGTATCAAGCAACGTGTCAAAAATCAGTGTACAGATAGCAAAGTTCAATCGGTATGAACCTTGCTACATGAACACTTTAGTTTACACTTTACCACGTGACATTGCCCTTTTGGATAGTTTAAATTTCAAACAGTTTTCCTATTCAATGGACACTTGACAACAATGTAAGTGTCATGTACAAATAGTAAAGTTCAATCGGTATGAACCTTGCTACATGAACACTTTAGTTTACACTTTACCACGTGACATTGCCCTTTTGGATAGTTTAAATTTCAAACAGTTTTCCTATTCAATGGACACTTGACAACAATGCAAGTGTCAAACAACGTGTCAAAAATCAGTGTACAAATAGCAAAGTTCAATCGGTAAAAACCTTGCAACATGTGCTCTATAGTGCACACTTTACCACGTGACATTGCCCTTTTGGATAGTTTAAATTTCAAACAATTTTCCCTTCTGATTGACATTTGACAACAATGCAAGTGTCAAGTAACATGTCAAAAATCAGTGTACAAATAGAAAAGTTCAAACGGCAAGAACCTTGCAACATGTACACTATGGTGTACACTTTGCCACGTGACATTACCCTGTTGGACAATTTAAATTTGAAACAGTTTTCCCATCCCATTGACACTTGACAACAATGCAATTATCAAACAACGTGTCAAAAATCAGCGTACAAATAGGAAAGTTCAATCGGAATGAACCTTGCTACATGTACACTTTAGCTTACACTTTACCATGTGACATTACCCTGTTGGACAGTTTAAAATTCAAACAGTTTTCTCATCCAATTGACACTTGACAGCAATGCAAATGTCAAACAATGTGTCAAAAATCAATGTACAAATAGTGAAGTTCAATTGGTATGAACCTTGTCACAAGTACACTATGGTGTACACTTTAGTTTATACTTTGCCACGTGACATTACCCTGTTGGAAGGTTTAAATTTCAAATAGTTTTCCCATCCAATTGACACTTCAAAACAATGCAAGTGTTAAAAAAGTGACAAAAATCAGTGAACAAATAGCAAAGTTCAATCGGTAAGAACCTTACAACATGTACACTTTGGTGTACACTTTACCACCTGACATTACCGTGTTGGACAGTTTAAATTTGAAACAATTTTTCCATCCAAATGACACTTGACAACAATGCAACTGTCAAACAATGTGTCAAAAATTGGTGTACGAATAGCCAAGTTAAATTGGTAAGGACCTTGCTCTATGTACACTGTGGTGTACACTTTAGTGTACAATTTGTCACGTGACACTAACCCGTTGGATAGTTTAAAGTTCAAACAGTTTTCTCATCCAATTGACACTTAACAAACAACGTGTCAAAAATCCGTGTACAAATAGCGAAGTTCAATCGGTATGAACCATGCTACATGTACACTTTAGTTTACACTTTGCCACATGACAATACCCTATTGGAAAATTTAAATTTCAAACAATTTTTCCATCCAATTGACACTTGACAACAATGAGTGTCAAACAACGTGTCAAAAATTAGTGTACAAATAGCAATGTTCAATTGGTATAAACCTTGCTACATGAACAATTTCGTTTACATTTTACCACGTGACATTACCCAGTTGGATAGTTTAAATTTCAAACTGTTTTCTCATCCAATTGACACTTGACAGCAATTCAAATGTCAAATAACGTTTCAAAACTAAGTGTATAAATAGGAAAGTTCAATCGGTAAGAACCATGCTACGTGTACACTATAGTGTACGCTTTAATTTACTCTTTGCCACGTGAAATTACCCTGTTGGACAATTTGAATTTCAAACAGTTTTTCCATCCAATTGACACTTGATAGCAATGCAAGTGCCAAACAACGTGTCAAAAATCAGTACACAAATAGCAAAGTTCAGTCGGTAAGGACCTTGCTACATGTAGACTATGGTGTACACTTTAGTTTACACTTTGCCACGTGACATTAACCTATTGGACAGTTTAAATTTCAAACAGTTTTCCCATCCAATTGGCACTTGAAAACAATGTAAATGTCAAACAATGTGTCAAAAATCAGGTACAAATAGAAATGTTCAATCGGTAAGAACCTTGCTACATGTACACTAAGGTGTACACATTAGTTTACACTTTCTCACGTGACATTACCCTGTTGGACAGTTCAAATGTCAAACAGTTTTCCCATTCAATTGACACTTGACAACAATACAAGTGTCAAACAACGTGTCAAAAATTAGTACACAAATAGCAAAGTTCGGTCGGTAAGGACCTTTCTACATGTAGGCTATGGCGTTTAAATAGTTTCCCGTCCAATTGGCACTTGACAACAATGCAAGTGTCAAAAATTAGTGTACAAATAGAAATGTTCAATCGGTAAGAACCTTGCTATAAGTACACTATGGTGTACATATTAGTTTACACTTTCCCACATGACATTACCCTGTTAAACAGTTTAAATTTCAAACAGTTTTCCATCCAATTGACACTTGACAACAATGTAAGTGTCAAAAATCTGTGCACAAATAGAAAAGTTCAAACGGTAAGGACCTTGCTACATGTAGACTATGGTGTACACTTTAGTTTACACTTTGCCACGTGACATTAACCTGTTGGACATTTTAAATTTCAAACTGTTTTCCCATCCTATTGGCACTTGACAACAATGCAAGTGTCAAACAACATGTCAAAAATCATAGTACAAATAGAAATGTTTAATTGGTAAGAATCTTGCTACGTGTACATTATGGTGTACACATTAGTTTACACTTTCCCAAGTGACATTACCCTGTTGGACAGTTTAAATTTCAAACAGTTTTTCCATCCAATTGACACTTGACAACAATG
>NW_019250835.1:123183-132487 GCF_002742605.1 Olea europaea var. sylvestris
TAGATCAAAATAATATTTCACGTCGTTAGGCATCGTGGTCGGGAACCTAATGGGTCACACACAAAAAGAGAATTGGAAGATTGCAAATTGCCAATTGATTAATTTAACAATCGTTGGATAAATTAATTAATTGGATTTGTTATTTATATTTTCGAATTAATTAATTGGATTAATTAATTCACGGACCGGGTTTAATTAATTGGATTAATTGGATTAATTAATTATTGGGCCGGACCGGGCCGAGCCTATTTGGGTTTATATAAATACATAACTAGGGTTTGAGGTCCATAAAAGTTTTCATTATTCTTGCTAGCACAAGAGAAAACCCTAGAGGCTGCAATCATATTCTCTGTGTGGATCACCGTTGGAGGCTGGACAATTGGACAGCTGTGGTGGCGAATTAAAGTTGTGGAACGAAAAGAAAAGCAATGGGATTGCAGATCTGGAAAAGGTACAATCTTATCACAATTCCTAACCAAACACAATGAGATCTATTGGATGGGAATTGAAATTATTTAATTTTCCGTTGTGCATGTATAAGTAGATTCCCAACAATTACCCTGTTGGACAGTTTAAATTTCAAACGGTTTTCCCATCCAATTGACACTTGACAACAATCTAAGTGTCGAACAACGTGACAAAAGTTAGTGTACAAATAGCAAAGTTCAATTGGTATGAACCTTGCTACATGTATTCTTTACCACGTGACATTACCCTATTTGACAGTTTAAATTTCAAATTGTTTTCCATCCAATTTACACTTGACAATAATGTAAGTGTCAAACAACGTGTCAAAAATTAGTGTACAGATAGCAAAGTTCAATCAGTATGAACCTTGCTACATGTACACTTTAGTTTACACTTTACTATGTAACATTACCCTATTGGACAGTCTAAATTTCAAACAGTTTTCCCAGCCAATTAGCACTTGACAGCAATGCAAATGTTAAAAAATGTGTCAAAAATCACTGTACAAATAGCAAAGTTCAATCGGTAAAAACCTTGCTACATGTAAATTATGGTGTACACTCTAACTTACGCTTTGCCACTTGACATTACCATGTTGGATAGTTTAAATTTCAAATAATTTTCCAATCCAATTAACACCTGACAACAATACAAGCATCAAACAACGTGTCAAAAATCAGTCTGTTGGACAGCTAAAATTTCATACAGTTTTCCCATCTAATTGACACCCAACAACAATGCAAATGTCAAACAACGTGTCAAAAATCGGTGTACAAATAGCAAAGTTCAGTTGGTAAGAATCTTGCGACATATACACTATAGTGTACACTTTAGTTTATACTTTGCCACGTGTCAATACCCAATTGCGTAATTTAAATTTTAGACAGTTTTTGCATCCAATTGACACTTGAGAACAATGCAAGTGTCAAACAACGTGTAAAAAAGCAGTGTACAAAGAGCAAAGTTCAATCGGTAAGAACCTTGCTGCATGTACACTATGGTGTACACTTTAGTTTTCACTTTGCCACATGACATTGCCCTGTTTCTATTGGTAAGGACCTTGCTACATGTACACTATGATGTACACTCTAGTTTAAACTTTACCACGTGACATTACCCTGTTGGACAGTTTAAATTTTGATCAGTTTTCCCATACAATTAACATTTGACAACAATGCTAGCGTCAAACATCGTATCGAAAATCAGTGTACAAATAGCAAAGTTTAATCGACAAGGACCTTGCTACATGTAGCCTATGGTGTACAGTTTAGTATACAGGTCATTACCCTGTTGGACAGTTTAAATTTCAAAATTTTTTCTCATCCAATTGACACTTGACAACAATGCAAGTGTCAAACAATGTGTCGAAAATAAATGTACAAATAGCAACGTTCAATCCGTAAAAACCTTGTACAAGTACACTATGGTGTACTCTTTAGTTTACACTTTGGCACATAACATTACCCTGTTGGACAGTTTAAATTTCAAACTGTTATCCTATCCAATTGACACTTGACAAACATGCAAGTTTCAAACAACGTGTCAAAAATCAGTATACATATAGCAAAGTTCAATCGAGAAGAACCTTGTGACATGTACACTATGGTCTATACTTTAGTTTACACTTTGCCACATAACATTATCCTATTGGGTAGTTTAAAGTTCGAATAGTTTTCCCATTTAATTAACACTGGACAACAATGCAAGTGTCAAATGAGATATTAAAAATCAGTGTACAAATAGCAAAGTTCAATCGATAAGAACCATGCCACATGTATACTATGGTGTACACTTTAGTTTACACTTTCCCATGTGATATTAAAGTTAGACAGTTTAAATTTCAAATGCACTTTCCCACGTGACATTCCCTTGTTTGACAATTTAAATTTCAAATAGTTTTCCCAACCAATTGACACTTGACAACAATGCATGTGTTAAACAACGTATCTAAAATTAGTGCACAAATAGTAAAGTTCAATCGGTAAGGACCTTGTTATATGTACACTATGGTGTACGCTTTAGTTTACACTTTGCCATGTGAGATTACCTTGCTGGACAGTTTAAATTTCAAACAGTTTTCCCTTCCAATTGACACTTGACAACAATGCAAATGTCAAACAACGTGTCAAAAATTAGTGCACAAATAGAAAAGTTCAATCAGTAAAGACCTTGCTACCTATAGACTATGGTGTACACTTTAATTTACACTTTGCTACGCAACATTAACCGGTTGGACAGCTTAAATTTCAAACACTTCTCCCATCCAATTGACACTCGACTGCAATGTAAGTTTCAAACAACGTGTCAAAAATCAATGTACAAATAGTAAAGTTCAATTGGTATGAACCTTACTACATGTACACTTTAGTTTACACTTTACCATGTGATATTATTCTGTTGGACAGTTTAAATTTCAAACAATTTTCCCGTCCAATTGACACTTGACAACAATGTAAGTGTCAAAAAACATGTCAAAATCAGTATACAGATGGTAAAGTTCAATCGGTAAGGACCTTGCTACATATAGACTATGGTGTATATTTTAGTATAGTCTTCGCCACGTGACTATGACCTATTGGACAGTTTAAATTCCAAAACAGTTTTTCCATCCAATTGACACTTGGCAACAATGCAAGTGTCAAGCAACGTATCGAAAATCATTGTACAATTAGCAAAGTTCAATCGGTAAGAACATTGCTTCATGTACACTGTGGTATACACATTGGTTTACAGTTTGCCACGCGATATTCCCTTGTTCGAACGTTTAATTTCAAATAGTTTTCCCATCCAATCGACACTTGACAACAGTGCAAATGCCAAACAACTTGTCAAAAATTAGCGTACAAATAGCAAAGTTCTATTGGTAAGGATCTTGCTACATGTACACTATGATGTACACTTTAGTTTAAACTTTACCACGTGGCATTACCTTGTTGGACAGTTTAAATTTCGATCAATTTTCCCATACAATTGACACTTGACAACAATGCCAACGTCAGACACTGTGTCAAAAATCAGTGTACAAATAGGAAAGTTTAATCGACAAGGACCGTACTACATGTAGCCTATGGTGTACGGTTTAGTATAGTCTTCGCCACGTGAAGATGACCTATTGGACAGCTTAAATTTCAAATAGTTTTTCCATCCAATTGACAATAATGCAAGAGTCAAACAATGTATCAAAAATCAATGTACAATTAGCTAAGTTCAATTGGTAAGAATCTTGCTGCATGTACACTTTGGTTTACACTTTCCCACGTGACATTCCCTTGTTCGACAATTTAAATTTCAAACAGTTTTCCCAACCAATTGACACTTGACAACAATGTATGTGTCAAACAACGTGTCTAAAATCAGTGCACAAATAGTAAAGTTCAATCGGTAAGGACATTGCTATATGTACACTATGGTGTACGCTTTAGTTTACACTTTGCCATGTGAGATTACCTTGCTGGACAGTTTAAATTTCAAATAGTTTTCCCATCCAATTGATACTTGACAATAATACAAATGTCAAACAACGTGTCAAAAAATAGTGCACAATTAGCAAAGTTCAATCGGTTAAGACCTTGCTACCTGTAGACTACGGTGTACACTTAGTTTACACTTTGCCACGCGACATTAACCGGTTGGACAGTTTAAATTTCTCACACTTCTCCCATCCAATTGACACTCGACTGCAATGCAAGTTTCAAACAACGTGTCAAAAATCAGTGTACAAATAGTAAAGTTCAATCGGTATGAACGTTGCTACATGTACACTTTGGTTTACACTTTACCACGTGACATTATTCTGTTGGACAGTTTAAATTTCAAACAATTTTCCCGTCCAATTGACACGTGACAACAATGCAAGTGTTAAAAAACATGTCAAAAATCAATATACAGATAGCAAAGTTCAATCGATAAGGACCTTGCTACATATATACTATGGTGAACATTTTAGTATAGTCTTCGCCACGTGACTAAGACCTATTGGACAGTTTAAATTCCAAACAGTTTTTCCATCCAATTGACACTTGACAACAATGCAAGTGTCAAACAACATATCAAAAATCAATGTACAATTAGCAAAGTTCAATCGGTAAGAACCTTGCTGCATGTACACTATGGTATACACATTGGTTTACAGTATGCCACGCGACTTTCTCTTGTTTGACCTTTTAATTTCAAACAGTTTTCCCATCCAATTGACACTTGACAACAATGCAAGTGCCAAACAACGTGTCAAAAATCAGCGTACAAATAGCAAAGTTCTATTGGTAAGGATCTTGCTACATGTACACTATGATGTACACTTTAGTTTAAACTTTACCATGTGGCATTACCCTATTGGACAGTTTAAATTTCGATCAGTTTTCCAATACAATTGACACTTGACAACTATGCCAACGTCAAACACCATATCGAAAATTAGTGTACAAATAGCAAAGTTTAATCGACAAGGACCTTGCTACATGTAGCCTATGGTGTACAGTTTAGTATAGTCTTTGCCACGTGAAGATGACCTATTGGACAGCTTAAATTTCAAATAGTTTTCCCATCCAATTGACACTTGACTGCAATGCAAGTTTCAAACAATGTGTCAAAAATCAGTGTACAAATAGTAAAGTTCAATCGGTAAGGACCTTGCTATATGTACACTATGGTGTACGCTTTAGTTTACACTTTGCCATGTGAGATTACCTTGCTGGACAGTTTAAATTTTAGACAGTTTTCCCATCCAATTAACACTTGACAACAATGCAAGTGTTAAACAACGTGTCTAAAATCAGTGTACAAATAGTAAAGTTCAATCGGTAAGGACCTTGCTATATGTACACTATGGTGTACGCTTTAGTTTACACTTTGCCATGTGAGATTACCTTGCTGGACAGTTTAAATTTTAGACAGTTTTCCCATCCAATTAACACTTGACAACAATGCAAGTGTTAAACAACGTGTCTAAAATCAGTGTACAAATAGCAAAGTTCAATCGGTAAAGACCTTGCTACCTGTAGACTATGGTGTACACTTTAGTTTACACTTTGCCACGCGACATTAACCGATTGGACAGTTTAAATTTCAAACACTTCTCCCATCCAATTGACACTTGACTGCAATGTAAGTTTCAAACAACGTGTCAAAAATCAGTGTACAAATAGTAAAGTTCAATCGGTATGAGCCTTGCTACATGTACACTTTGGTTTACACTTTACCACGTGACATTATTCTATTGGACAGTTTAAATTTCAAAGAATTTTCCCGTCCAATTGACACTTGACAACAATGCAAGTGTAAAAAAAATGTCAAAAATCAGTATACAGATAGCAAAGTTCAATCGGTAAGGACCTTGCTACATATAGACTATGGTGAACATTTTGGTATAGTCTTCACCACGTGACTATGACCTATTGGACAGTTTAAATTCCAAACAGTTTTTCCATTCAATTGACACTTGACAACAATGCAAGTGTCAAACAACGTATCAAAAATCAATGTACAATTAGCAAAGTTCAATCAGTAAGAACCCTGCTGCATGTACACTATGGTATACACATTGGTTTACAGTTTGCCACGCGACATTCCCTTGTTCAACCGTTTAATTTCAAACAGTTTTTCCATCCAATTGACACTTGACAACAATGCAAGTGCCAAACAACGTGTCAAAAATCAGCGTACAAATAGCAAAGTTCTAATGGTAAGGACCTTGCTACATGTGCACTATGATGTACACTTTAGTTTAAACTTTTCCATGTGGCATTACCCTATTGGCACTTGACAGCAATGCCAATGTCAAACACCGTGTCGAAAATCAGTGTACAAATAGCAAAGTTTAATCGACAAGGACCTTGCAACATGTAGCCTATGGTGTACAGTTTAGTATAGTCTTCGCCACGTGAAGATGACCTATTGGACAACTTAAATTTCAAATAGTTTTTCCATCCAATTGACACTTGACAAGAAAGCAAGCATCAAACAATGTGTCAAAAATTAGTGTACAAATAGCAAAGTTCAATCCGTAAGAACCTTGCTACGTGTACACACTTTGCCATGTGACATTACCCTGTTGGACAGTTTAAATTTCAAACAGTTTTCCCATCCAATTGACACTTGACAATAGTGCAAGTGTTAAACAACGTGTCTAAAATCAGTGTACAAATAGCAAAGTTCAATTGATAAGGACCTTGTTACATGTACACTATGGTGTGCAGTTTACTTTACACTTTGCCATGTGACTATGACCTATTGGACAGTTTAAATTTCAAACAGTTTTCCCATCCAATTGACACTTGACAACAATGCAAGTGCCAAACAACGTGTTAAAAATCAGCGTACAAATAGCAAAGTTCTATTGGTAAGGACCTTGCTACATGTACACTATGATATACACTCTAGTTTAAACTTTACCACGTGGCATTACCCTTGTTCGACCGTTTAAATTCAAACAGTTTTCCCATCCAATTGACACTTGACAACAATGCAATTGTCAAACAACATGTCAAAAATCAGTGCACAAATAGTTAAGTTCAATCGATAAGGACCTTGCTACATGTACACTATGGTGCACTCTTTAGTTTACACTTTGCCTTATGAGATTACATTGCTGGACAGTTTAAATTTCAAACAATTTCCCCATCCAATTAACACTTGACAACAATGCAAGAGTCAAACAACATGTCAAAAATCAGAGCACAAATAGCAAAGTTCAATCGGTAAGAACCTTGCGACATGTACACTATGGTGTATACTTTGCCAAGTGACATTACCCTGTTGGACAGTTTAAATTTCAAACAATTTCCCCATCCAATTAACACTTGACAACAATGCAAGAGTCAAACAACATGTCAAAAATCAGCGCACAAATAGCAAAGTTCAATCGGTAAGAACCTTGCGACATGTACACTATGGTGTATACTTTGCCAAGTGACATTACCCTGTTGGACAGTTTAAATTTCAAACAATTTCCCCATCCAATTAACACTTGACAACAATGCAAGAGTCAAACAACATGTCAAAAATCAGCGCACAAATAGCAAAGTTCAATCGGTAAGAACCTTGCGACATGTACACTATGGTGTATACTTTGCCAAGTGACATTACCCTGTTGGACAGTTTAAATTTCAAACAATTTCCCCATCCAATTAACACTTGACAACAATGCAAGAGTCAAACAACATGTCAAAAATCAGCGCACAAATAGCAAAGTTCAATCGGTAAGAACCTTGCGACATGTACACTATGGTGTATACTTTGCCAAGTGACATTACCCTGTTGGACAGTTTAAATTTCAAACAATTTCCCCATCCAATTAACACTTGACAACAATGCAAGAGTCAAACAACATGTCAAAAATCAGCGCACAAATAGCAAAGTTCAATCGGTAAGAACCTTGCGACATGTACACTATGGTGTATACTTTGCCAAGTGACATTACCCTGTTGGACAGTTTAAATTTCAAACAATTTCCCCATCCAATTAACACTTGACAACAATGCAAGAGTCAAACAACATGTCAAAAATCAGCGCACAAATAGCAAAGTTCAATCGGTAAGAACCTTGCGACATGTACACTATGGTGTATACTTTGCCAAGTGACATTACCCTGTTGGACAGTTTAAATTTCAAACAATTTCCCCATCCAATTAACACTTGACAACAATGCAAGAGTCAAACAACATGTCAAAAATCAGCGCACAAATAGCAAAGTTCAATCGGTAAGAACCTTGCGACATGTACACTATGGTGTATACTTTGCCAAGTGACATTACCCTGTTGGACAGTTTAAATTTCAAACAATTTCCCCATCCAATTAACACTTGACAACAATGCAAGAGTCAAACAACATGTCAAAAATCAGCGCACAAATAGCAAAGTTCAATCGGTAAGAACCTTGCGACATGTACACTATGGTGTATACTTTGCCAAGTGACATTACCCTGTTGGACAGTTTAAATTTCAAACAATTTCCCCATCCAATTAACACTTGACAACAATGCAAGAGTCAAACAACATGTCAAAAATCAGCGCACAAATAGCAAAGTTCAATCGGTAAGAACCTTGCGACATGTACACTATGGTGTATACTTTGCCAAGTGACATTACCCTGTTGGACAGTTTAAATTTCAAACAATTTTCCCATCCAATTGACACTTGACAACAATGTAAGTGTTAAACAACGTGCCAAAAATTTGTGTACAAATTGCAAAGTTCAATCGATAAAGACTTTGCTACATGTACACTATGGTGTACACTTAACTTTACACTTTGCCACGTGATATTACCCTATTGGATAGTTTAAATTTTAAACAATTTTTCCATCCAATTGACACTTGATAACAATGCAACTGTCAAACAATGTGTTAAAAATCAATGTACAAATAGTAAAGTTAAATCGGTAAAGACCTTACACTATGTACACTACAGTGTACACTTTGGCACGTGACATTAACCTGTTGGACAGTTTAAAGTTCAAATAGTTTTCTCAACCAATTGACACTTGACAACAGTGCAAGTGTCAAACAATGTGCCAAAAATCAGTTTGCAAATAGCAAAGTTCAATCGGTAAGAACCTTGCGACATGTACACTATGGTGTATACTTTGCCAAGTGACATTACCCTGTTGGACAGTTTAAATTTCAAAAAATTTTCACATCCAATTGACAATTGACAACAATGTAAGTGTCAAACGACATAAAAAAAATCAGTGTACAAATAACAAAGTTCAATCGATATGAACCTTGCTACTTGTACACTTTAGTTTACACGTTACCACGTGCCATTACCCTATTGGACAGTTTAAAATTCAAATAGTTTTCCCATCCAATTGACCCTTGACAACAATGCAAGTGTCAAA
>NW_019250835.1:132612-138966 GCF_002742605.1 Olea europaea var. sylvestris
CACGTGACATTACCCTATTGGACAGCCTAAATTCCAAACAGTTTTCCCATCAAATTGGCACTTGACAACAATGCAAATGATAAACAACATGTCAAAAATCAGTGTACAAATAGCAAAGTTCAATCGGTAAGAACCTTGCTACACATACACTATGGTGTGCACTCTAGCTTACACTTTGCCACTTGACATTACCTTGTTGGACTATGTAAATTTCAAACAGTTTTTTTCCATCCAATTGACACTTAACAACAATGCAAGTGTGAAACAACATGTAGAAAATCAGTGCACAAAGGGCAATGTTCAATCGGTAAGGCCCTTGCTACATGTAGACTATGGTGTACACTTTAGTTTACACTTTTCCTCATGACATTAACCGATTGGACAGTTTAAATTTAAAATAGTTTTCCCATCTAATTGACCCTTGATAACAATGTAAGTGTCAAACAACGTGCCAAAAATCATTGTACAAATAGCAAAGTTCAATCGGTAAAACCTTGCTACATGTACACACTTTGCCACGTGACATTAAACTGTTGGAATGTTTAAATTTCAAACTGTTTTCCCATCTAATTGACACTTGACAATAAGGCAAGTGTCAAACAACATGTCAAAAATCCGTGTACAAATGGCAAACTCAAATTGGTAAGAAACTTGCTACATGTACACTATGATGTACACTTTAGTTTAGACTTTTCCACGTGACACTACCCTGTTGGACATTTTAACTTTCAAACAGTTTTCCCAGCCAATTGACACTTGACAACAATGCAAGTGTTAAACAACGTGCCAAAAATCAGTGTACAAATAGCAAAGTTCAATCGGTAAGAACCTTGCGACATGGACACTATGGTGTACACTTTGCCGCTTGACATTACCCTGTTGGACAGTTTAAATTTCAAATAGTTTTCCTATACAATTGACACTTGAAAACAATGCAAGTGTCAAACAACGTGACAAAAATCAGTGTACAAACAGTAAAGTTCAATCGGTAAGAACCTTACGAAATGGACACTACGGTGTACACATTGCCGCGTGACTTTACCATGTCGGACAGTTTAAATTTTAAACAATTTTCCCATCCAATTGGCACTTGACGGTAATGCAAATGTTAAACAACGTGTCAAAAATCAGTGTATAAGTAGCAAAGTTCAATCGGTAAGATTCTTGCTACATGTACACACTTTGCCATATGATATTACCCTGTTGGATAGTTTAAATTTCAACAGTTTTCCCATCCAATTGACACTTGACAATAATGCAAGTGTCAAACAACATGTCAAAAATCAGTGTACAAATAGAAAACTTAAATCGATAAGAAACATGCTACATGTACAGTATTGTGTACATTTTAGTTTACACTTTTCCACGTGACATTACCATGTTGGACAGTTTAAATTTTAAACAGTTTTCCCATCCAATAGACACTTGACAACAACACAAGTGTCAAATGACATGCCAAAAATCAGTATACAAATAGCGAAGTTCAATCGATAAGTACCTTGCTACATGTACACTATGGTGTACACTTTACTTTACACTTTGCCACGTGACATTACCTTGTTGGACACTTTAAATTTCAAACAGTTTTTCCATCCAATTGACACTTGACAATAATGCAACTGTCAAATAACGTGTAAAAAATTAGTATACAAATAATAAAGTTCAATCGATAAGGACCTTGCCACATGTACACTTGGTGTACACTTACGTTATACTTCACCACGTGACATTACCCTGTTGGACAGTTTAGATTTCAAATAGTTATCCCATACAATTGACACTTGACAACAATGCAAACGTCAAACAACGTGTCAAAAATCAGTGTACAAATAACAAAGTTCAATCGGTATGGACCTTTCTACATGTAGACTATGGTGTACACTTTAGTTTGGACTTTGTCACGTGACAATGACCCATTGGAGAGTTTAAATTACAAACAATTTTTCCATCCAATTGACACTTGACAAGAAAGCAAGCGTCAAACAACATGCAAAAAATCAGTGTACAAATAGCAAAGTTCTAACGGTAAGAACCGTGCTACATGTACACTATGGTGTACACTTTAGTTTACACTTTGCCATCTGACATACCCTGCTGGACAGTATAAATTTCAAACAGATTTCCATCCAATTGACACTTGACAACAATGCAAGTGTCAAACAACGTGTCAAACATCAGTGTATAAATAGTAAAGTTCAATCAGTAATGACCTTACTACATGTACAGTGTGGTGTACGCTTTAGTTTGTACTTTACCATGTGACATTATCTTGTTGGACAGTTTAAATTTCAAATAATTTTCCCATCGAAATGACACTTGACAACAATTCAAGTGTCAAATAACGTGCCAAAAATCAGTGTACAAATAGCGAAGTTCAATCGATAAGAACCTTGCGACGCGGACACTATAGTGTACGCTTTGCCGCATGACATTACCTTGCTGGACAGTTTAAATTTCAAATAGTTTTCCCATGCAATTGACACTTGAAAACAATGCAAGTGTCAAACAACGTGACAAAAATCAGTGTACAAACAGCAAAGTTCAATCGGTAAGAACTTTGCAAAATGGACACTATGGTGTATACATTGCCGCGTCACATTACCCTATTGGACAATTTAAATTTCAAGCAATTTTCCCGTCCAATTGGCACTTGACAGCAATGCAAATGTTAAACAACGTGTCAAAAATCAGTGTATAAGTAGTAATGTTCAATCAGTAAGATCCTTGCTGCATGTACACACTTTGCCATGTGACATTATCCTGTTGGACAGTTTAAATTTCAAATAGTTTTCCCATCTAATTGACACTTGACAACAATGCAAGTGTCAAATAACATGTCAAAAATCAGTGTACAAATAGTAAACGTAAATGGGTAAGAAACATGCTACATGTACAGTATGGTGCACACTTTAGTTTACACTTTTCCACGTGACATTACCATGTTGGACAGTTTAAATTTCAATCAGTTTTCCCATCCAATTGACACTTGACAACAACGCAAGTGTCAAATGACGTGCCAAAAATCTATATACAAATAGCAAAGTTCAATCAATAAGTACCTTCCCACATGTACACTATGGGGTACACTTTACTTTACACTTTGCCACGTGACATTACTCTGTTGGACAGTTTAAATTTAAAACAGTTTTTCCATCCAATTGACACTTGACAATAATGCAACTGTCAAATAACGTGTCAAAAATTAGTATACAAATAATAAAATTCAATAGATAAGGACCTTGCCACATGTACACTATGGTGTACACTTACTTTACACTTCACCACGTGACATTACCCTGTTGGACAGTTTAGATTTCAAATAGCTATCCCATACAATTGACACTTGACAACAATGCAAACGTCAAACAACGTGTCAAAAATTAATGTACAAATAACAAGGTTCAATCGGTAAGGACCTTTCTACATGTAGACTATGGTGTACACTTTAGTTTAGACTTTATCACATGACAATGACCTATTGGACAGTTTAAATTACAAACAGTTTTTCCATCCAATTGACACTTGACAAGAAAGCAAGCGTCAAACAACATGTCAAAAATCAGTGTACAAATAGCAAAGTTCTATCAGTAAGAACCGTGCTACATGTGTACTATGGTGTACACTTTAGTTTACACTTTTTCACGTGACATTACCCTGCTGGACAGTATAAATTTCGAACAGTTTCCCATCCAATTGACACTTGACAACAATGCAAGTGTCAAACAATGTGTCAAAAATTAGTGTATAAATAGTAAAGTTCAATCAGTAACGACCTTACTACATGTACAGTGTGTTGTACGCTTTATTTTATATTTTGCCATGTGACATTACCTTGTTGGACAGTTTAAATTTCAAATAATTTTCCCATCGAATTGACACTTGACAACAATGCAAGTGTCAAACAATGTGTCAAAAATTAGTGTATAAATAGTAAAGTTCAATCAGTAACGACCTTACTACATGTACAGTGTGTTGTACGCTTTATTTTATATTTTGCCATGTGACATTACCTTGTTGGACAGTTTAAATTTCAAATAATTTTCCCATCGAATTGACACTTGACAACAATGCAAGTGTCAAACAATGTGTCAAAAATTAGTGTATAAATAGTAAAGTTCAATCAGTAACGACCTTACTACATGTACAGTGTGTTGTACGCTTTATTTTATATTTTGCCATGTGACATTACCTTGTTGGACAGTTTAAATTTCAAATAATTTTCCCATCGAATTGACACTTGACAACAATGCAAGTGTCAAACAATGTGTCAAAAATTAGTGTATAAATAGTAAAGTTCAATCAGTAACGACCTTACTACATGTACAGTGTGTTGTACGCTTTATTTTATATTTTGCCATGTGACATTACCTTGTTGGACAGTTTAAATTTCAAATAATTTTCCCATCGAATTGACACTTGACAACAATGCAAGTGTCAAACAATGTGTCAAAAATTAGTGTATAAATAGTAAAGTTCAATCAGTAACGACCTTACTACATGTACAGTGTGTTGTACGCTTTATTTTATATTTTGCCATGTGACATTACCCTGTTGGACAGTTTAGATTTCAAATATTTATCCCATACAATTGACACTTGACAACAATGCAAACGTCAAACAACGTGTCAGAAATCAGTGTACAAATAACAAAGTTCAATCGATAAAGACCTTTCTATGTGTAGACTATGGTGTACACTTTAGTTTGGACTTTGTCATGTGACAATATCCTATTGGAGAGTTTAAATTACAAACAGTTTTTCCATCCAATTGACACTTGACAAGAAAGCAAGCGTCAAACAACATGTCAAAAATCAGTGTACAAATAGCAAAGTTCTATCGGTAAGAACCGTGCTACATGTGCACTATGGTGTACACTTTAGTTTACACTTTGCCACGTGACATTACCCTGCTGGACATTATAAATTTCGAACAGTTTCGCATCCAATTGACACTTGACAACAATGCAAGTACCAAACAACGTGTCAAAAATCAGTGTATAAATAGTCAAGTTCAATCAGTAATGACCTTACTACATGTACAGTGTGGTGTACGCTTTAGTTTATACTTTGTGATGTGACATTACCTTGTTGAACAGTTTAAATTTTGAATAATTTTCCCATCGAATTGACACTTGACAACAATGCAAGTGTCAAACAACGTGTCAAAAATCATTGCACAAATAGCAAAGTTCAATCGGTAAGAAGCTTGCGACATGGACACTATGGTGTACACTTTGCCGCATGACATTACCCTGTTGGACAGTTTAAATTTCAAATAGTTTTCCCATGCAATTGACACTTGACAACAATGCAAGTGTCAAACAACGTGACAAAAATCAGTGTACAAATAGCAAAGTTCAATCGGTAAGAACCTTGTGAAATGGACACTATGGTGTACACATTGTCGCATGACATTACCCTGTTGAACAATTTAAATTTCAAACAATTTTCCCTTCCAATTTGCAATTGACAGCAATGCAAATGTTAAACAACGTGTCAAAAATCAGTGTATAAGTAGTAAAGTTCAATCGGTAAGATCCTTACTACATGTACACACTTTGCCATGTGACATTACCCTGTTGGACAGTTTAAATTTCAAACAGTTTTCCCATCCAATTGACACTTGACAACAATGCAAGTGTCAAACAACATTTCAAAAATCAGTGTACAAATAGTAAACTTAAGTCGGTAAGAAACATGCTACATGTACAGTATGGTGTACACTTTAGTTTACACTTTTCCACGTGACATTACCATGTTGGACAGTTTAAATTTCAAACAATTTTCCCATCCAATTGACACTTGACAACAACACAAGTGTCAAATGACGTGCCAAAAATCAGTATACAAATAGCAAAGTTCAATCGATAAGTACCTTGTTACATGTACACTATGGTGTACACTTTACTTTAAACTTTGCCATGTCACATTACTCTATTGGACAGTTTAAATTTCAAATAGTTTTTCTATCCGATTGACACTTGACAATGATACAACTGTCAAATAACGTGTCAAAAATCAGTATACAAATAATAAAATTTAATCGATAAGGACCTTGCCACATGTACACTATGGTGTACACTTACTTTACACTTCACCACGTGACATTACCCTGTTGGACAGTTTAGATTTCAGATAGTTATCCCATACAATTGACACTTGACAACAATGCAAACGTCAAACAACGTGTCAAAAATCAGTGTACAAATAACAAAGTTCAATCGATAAAGACCTTTCTATGTGTAGACTATGGTGTACACTTTAGTTTGGACTTTGTCACGTGACAATGACCTATTGGAGAGTTTAAATTACAAACAGTTTTTCCATCCAATTGACACTTGACAAGAAAGCAAGC
>NW_019250835.1:139053-173439 GCF_002742605.1 Olea europaea var. sylvestris
GCAAAGTTCAATCGGTGAGGACCTTGCTACATGTAGACTATGGTGTACTTTAGTTTACACTTTGCCAAGTGACATTAACCTTTTGTACAGTTGAAATTTCAATCAGTTCTCCCATCCATTTGACACTTGACTACAATACAAGTTTCAAACAAAGTGTCAAAAATTAGTATACAAATAGCAATATTCAATTGGTAAGAATCTTGTGACATGGACACTATGGTGTAAACTTCGCCGCGTAACATTATTCTATTGGACAATTTAAATTTCAAACAGTTTTCGCATTCCATTACCACTTCACAACAATGCAAGTGTCAAACAACGTAACGAAAATCAGTGTACAAATAGCAAAGTTCAATCGGTAAGAACCTTACGACATGGACACTATGGTGCACACTTTGCCATGTGACATTACCCTGTTGGACAGTTTAAATTTCAAACAGCTTTCCTATCCAATTAAAACTTCACAACAATGCAAGTGTCAAACAAAGTGACAAAAATTAGTGTACAAATAGTAATTTTCAATCGGTATGGACCTTGCTACATGTACACTGAGGTGTACAGTTTAGTTTACACTTTGCCATGTGACATTACCTTGTTGTATAGTTTAAATTTGAAATAATTTTCCCATCCAATCGACACTTGATAACAATGCAAGTGTCAAACAACGTGTCAAAAATCAGTGCACAAATAGCAAAGTTCAATCGGTAAGGACCTTGCTACATGTAGACTATGGTGTACACTTTAGTTTACACTTTGCCACGTGACATTAACCACTTGAACAGTTTAAATTTCAAATAGTTTTCCCATCCAATTGACACTTGACTGCAATGCAAGTTTCAAACAAAGTGTTAAAAATTAGTGTAAAAATAGTAGAGTTTAATCAGTATGAACCTTGATACATGTACACTTTAGTTTACACTTTGCCACGTGACATTACCCTATTGGATAGTTAATAATTTAAATAGTTTTCCCATCCAATTGACACTTAACAACAATGCAAGTGTCAAACAACGTGTCGAAAATCAGTTTACAAATAGCAAAGTTCAATCGGTAAGAACCTTGCGACATGGACAATATGGTGTACACTTTACCGCGTGACATTACCTTGTTGGAAAATTTAAATTTCAAACAGTTTTCCCATCCAATTGATACTTGACAACAATGTAAGTGTCAAACAACGTGATAAAAATCATTGTACAAATAGCAAAGTTCAATCGGTATGAACCTTGCTACATATACACTTTAGTTTACACTTTACCACGTGACATTACCCTATTGGAGGGTTTAAATTTCAAAAAGTTTACCCATCCAATTGACACTTGACAACAATGCAAGTGTCAAACAACGTGTTAAAAATCAGTGTACTGATAGCAAAGTTCAATCGGTATGAACCTTTCTACATGTACACTTTAGTTTTTACTTTACCACGTGACATTACCCTATTGGATAGTTTAAATTTCAAACAGTTTTCCCACCCAATTGACACTTAAAAACAATGCAAAGGTTAAACAACGTGTCAAAAATCAGTGTACAAATAGCAAAGTTCAATCGGTAAGAACCTTGCTACATGTACACTATGGTGTATACTTTAGTTTACACTTTTCCTCGTGAGATTACCCTGTTGGACATTGTAAATTTCAAACAATTTTGCAATCCAATTGACACTTGACAACAGTGCAAGTGTCAAACAACGTGCCAAAAATCAGTGTACAAATAGCAAAGTTCAATCGGTAAGAACCCTGTGACATGGATACTATGGTGTACACATTGCCACGTGACATTACCATGTTGGACCGTTTAAATTTCAAATAGTTTTTCCATGCAATTGACACTTAACAACAATGCAATTATCAAACTACGTGACAAAAATTAGTGTACGAATAGCAAAGTTCGATCGGTAAGAACCTTGTGAAATGGACACTATGGTGTACACATTACCGTGTGACATTACCCTGTTGGACAGTTTAAATTTTAAATAATTTTCCCATCCAATTGGCACTTGACAGCAATGCAAATGTTAAACAACATGTCAAAAATCAGTGTACAAGTAGCAAAGTTCAATAGGTAAGATCCTTGTTACATGTACACACTTTGCCATGTGACATTACCCTGTTGGGCAGTTTAAATTTCAAACAATTTTCCTATCCAATTGACACTTGACAACATTGCAAGTGTCAAACAAATGTCAAAAATTAGTGTACAAATAGCAAACTTAAATCGGTAAGAAACATGCTACATGTACACTATGGTGTACACTTTAGTTTACACTTTTTCATGTAAAATTACCCTATTGGACAGTTTAAATTTCAAACAGTTTTCCCATCCAATTGACACTTGACAATAATGCAAGTATCAAACAACGTGCCAAAAATCAGTATACAAATAGCAAAGTTCAATCGATAAGGACCTTGGTACATGTACACTATGGTGTACACTTTACTTTACACTTTGCCACGTGACATTACCCTGTTGGACAGTTTAAATTTCAAATAATTTTTCCATCCAATTGACACTTGACAACAATGCAACTGTCAAATAACTTGTCAAAAATCAGCGTACAAATAACGAAGTTTAATCGATAAGGACGTTGCTATATGTACACTATGGTGTACACTATAGTTTACACTTCACCACATGACATTACCCTATTAGACAGTTTAGATTTCAAATAGTTTTCCCATACAATTGACACTTGACAACAATGCAAGCATCAAACAACATGTCAAAAATCAGTGTACAAATAACAAAGTTCAATCAGTAAAGACATTTCTACATGTAGACTATGGTGTACACTTTAGTTTAGACTTTGCCACATGACAATGACCCATTGAAGAGTTTAAATTACAAACAATTTTTCCATCCAATTGACACTTGACAACAATGCAAGTGTCAAACAACATTTCCAAAATCAATGTACAAATTGCAAAGTTCAATCGGTAAGATCCTTGCTACAAGTACACCGTGGTGTAAACTTTAGTTTAAACTTTGCCACGTGACATTCCATTGTTCTATAGGTTAAATTTCAAATAGTTTTCCCGTCCAATTAAAACTTGACAACAGTACAAGTGTCAAATAATGTGTCAAAAATTAGTGCACAAACAGTAAAGTTCAATCGGTAAGGACCTTGCTACATGTACACTGTGGTGTACGCTTTAGTTTACACTCTGCCATGTGACATTACCTTGTTGGACAATTTCAATTTCAAATAGTTTTTCCATCCAATCTACACTTGACAACAATGCAACTATCAAACAACGTGTCAAAAATCAGTGCACAAATAGCAAAGTTCAATCGATAAGGGCCTTGCTACATGTATACTATGGTGTACATTTTAGTTTAAACTTTAACACTTGACTTTACCCTATTGGACTGTTTAAATTTCAAACATTTTTTCCATCCAATTGACACTTCACAGCAATCCAAGTGCCAAAGAACATGTCAAAAATCCATGTACAAATAGCAAAGTTTTATCGGTAAGGACCTTACAACATGTACACTATGGTGTACACATTAGTTTACACTTTATCACGTGACATTACCCTATTGAATAGTTTAGATTTCAAATAGTTTTCCCATACAATTGACACTTGATGACACTGCAAGCGTCAAACAACGTGTCAAAAATCCATGTACAGATAACAAAGTGCAATCGGTAAGGACCTTTCATCATGTAGACTATGGTGTACACCTTAGTTTAGACTTTGCCATGTAACAATGACCTATTGGACAGTTTAAATTACAAATAGTTTTTCCATCGAATTGACACTTGATAAGAAAGCAAGCGTCAAACAACGTGTCAAAAAATCAGTGTACAAATAGCAAAGTTCTATCGGTAAGAACCGTGCTACATGTACACTATGGTGTACACTTTAGTATACACTTTGCCATGTGACATTACCCTGTTGGATAGTTTAAATTATAAATAGTTTTCCCATCCAATTGACACTTGACAACAATGCAAGTGTCAAACAATGTGTAAAAAATCAGTGTATAAACAGCAAAGTTCAATCAGTAAGAACCTTGCGACATGTGCACTATGGTGTACACTTTGCCATGTGACATTACCCTGTTGGATAGTTTAAATTATAAATAGTTTTCCCATCCAATTGACACTTGACAACAATGTAAGTGTCAAACAATGTTTCCGAAATCAATGTACAAATTGGAAAGTTCAATCGGTAAGAACCTTGCTACATGTATCCTATGGTGTAAACTTTAGTTTAAACTTTGACACGTGACGTTCCATTGTTCGACAGCTTAAATTTCAAATAGTTTTCTCATCTAATTAACACTTGACAACAATTCAAGTGTCAAACAACGTGTCAAAAATCAGAACACAAAGAGTAAAGTTCAATCAGTAAAGACCTTACTACATGGACAGTGTGGTGTACGCTTTAGTTTATACTTTGCCATGTGACATTACCTTGTTGGACAGTTTAAATTTCAAACAATTTTCCCATTCAATTGACACTTGACAACAATGCAAGTGTCAAACAACGTGTCAAAAATCATTGCACAAATAGCAAAGTTCAATCGGTGAGGACCTTGGTAATGTAGACTATGGTATACACTATAGTTTACACTTTACCACGTGACATTAACCTTTCGGACAGTTTAAATTTCAATCAATTTTCCCATCGATTTGACACTTGACTACAATGCAAGTTTCAAACAAAGTGTCAAAAATCAGTATATAAATAGCAAAGTTCAACCGGTAAGAACCTTGTGACATGGACACTATGGTGTACACTTTGCCATGTAACATTACTCTGTTGGACAATTTAAATTTCAAACAGTTTTCCCATCCCGTTGTCACTTGACAAATAAACGTGTCAAACAACGTAACAAAAATCAGTGTACAAATAGCAAAGTTCAATCGGTAAGAACCTTGCGACATGGACACTATGCTGTACACTTTGCCGTGTGACATTACCCTGTTGGGCAGTTTAAATTTCAAACAGCTTTCCCATCCAGTTGACACTACACAACAATGCAAGTGTCAAACAACGTGACAAAAATCAGTGTACAAATAGCAATTTTCAATCGGTAAGGACCTTGCTACATATACACTGTGGTGTACAGTTTAGTTTACACTTTGCCATGTGACATTATCTTGTTGGACAGTTTAAATTTCAAATAGTTTTCCCATCCAATGGACACTTGATAACAATGCAAGTGTCAAACAACGTGTCAAAAATCAGTGCACAAATAGCAAAATTCAATCGGTAAGGACCTTACTACATGTAGACTATGGTGCACACTTTAGTTTACACTTTGCCACGTGACATTAACCATTTGGATAGTTTAAATTTCAAAACAGTTTTCCCATCCAATTGACACTTGACTACAATGCAAGTTTCAAACAAAGTGTTAAAAATTAGTGTACAAATAGTAAAGTTCGATCGGTATGAACCTTGATACATGTACACATTAGTTTACACTTTGCCACGTGACGTTACCCTATTGGATAGTTAATATTTCAAATGGTTTTCCCATCCAATGGACACTTAACAACAATGCAAGTGTCAAACAACGTGTCAAAAATTAGTTTACAAATAGCAAAGTTCAATCTGTAAGAACCTTACGACATGGACACTATGGTGTACACTTTGCCACGTGACATTACCTTGTTGGACAGTTTAAATTTCAAATAGTTTTCCTATCGAATTGAAACTTGACAACAATGTAAGTGTCAAACAACGTGACAAAAATCATTGTACAAATAGCAAAGTTCAATCGATATGAACCTTGCTACATGTACACTTTAGTTTACACTTTACCACGTGACATTACCCTTTTGGACGGTTCAAATTTCAAACAGTTTTCCCATCCAATTGACACTTGACAACAATGCAAGTGTCAAACAACGTGCCAAAAATCAGTGTACTGATAGCAAAGTTCAATCGATATGAACCTTACTACATGTACACTTTAGTTTTCACTTTACCACGTGACATTACCCTATTGGACAGTTTAAATTTCAAACAGTTTTTCCATGCAATTGGCACTTGAAAACAATGCAAAGGTTAAACAACGTGTCAAAAATTAGTGTGCAAATAGCAAAGTTCAATCGGTAAGAACCTTGCTACATGTACACTATGGTGTACACTCTAGTTTACACTTTGCCACTTGACATTACTCTATTGGACAGTTTAACTTTCAAATAGTTTTCCCATCCAATTGACACTTGACAACAATACAAGTGTCAAACAATGTGTCCAAAATTAGTGTACAAACAGCAAACTCCACTCGGTAAATACCTTTCGAAATATGCACTATGTTGTACACTTTAGTTTACAATTTTTCATGTGCCATTACCCTGCTGGACAGTTTAAATTTCAAGCAGTTTTCCCATCCAATTGACGCTGAAAACAATGCAAGTGTCAAACAACGTGTAAAAAATTAGTATACCAATAACAATGTTCAATCGGTAAGAACCTTACTGCATGTACACTTTGGTGTATACACTTTAGTTTACACTTTACAACATGACATTACCCTATTGGACAGTATAAATTTCAAACAGTTTTCCCATCCAATTGATACTTGACAACAATGCAAGTGTCAAACAACGTGCCCAAAATCAGTGTACAAATAGCAAAGTCCAATTGGTAAAGACCTTGCGACAAATATACTATGGTGTACACTTTAGTTTACACTTTGCCACGTGTCATTACCCTGTTGGATAGTTTAAATTTTGATCAATTCTCTCATCCAATTGACACCTGACAACAATGCAAGTGTCAAACAACATGTTAAAAATCAGTACACAAATAACAATGTTCAATCGGTAAGAGCCTTGCAACATGTACTCTATGGTGTACACACTTCAGTTTACACTTTACAATGTGGCGCTGCCCTGTTGGGCAGTATAAATTTCAAACAATTTTTCCATCCAATTAACACTTGACAACAATGCAAGTGTCAAACAACGTGTCAAAAATCAGTGTACTGATAGCGAAGTTCAATCGGTATGAACCCTGCTACATGTACAATTTATTTTTCACTTTACCACGTGACATTATCCTATTGGACAGTTTAAATTTCAAACAGTTTTTCCATCCAATTGGCACTTGAAAACAATGCAAAGGTTAAACAACGCGTCAAAAATAAGTGTACAAATAGCAAAGTTCAATCGGTAAGAACCTTGCTACATGTACACTATGGTGTACACTCTAGTTTACANGTTGGACAGTTTAAATTTCAAATAGTTTTCCCATCCAATGGACACTTGATAACAATGCAAGTGTCAAACAACGTGTCAAAAATTAGTGCACAAATAGCAAAATTCAATCGGTAAGGACCTTACTACATGTAGACTATGGTGTACACTGTAGTTTACTATTTGCCACGTGACATTAACCATTTGGATAGTTTAAATTTCAAAACAGTTTTCCCATCCAATTGACACTTGACTACAATGCAAGTTTCAAACAAAGTGTCAAAAATTAGTGCACAAATAGCAAAATTCAATCGGTAAGGACCTTACTACATGTAGACTATGGTGTACACTTTGCCACGTGACATTAACCATTTGGATAGTTTAAATTTCAAAACAGTTTTCCCATCCAATTGACACTTGACTACAATGCAAGTTTCAAACAAAGTGTCAAAAATTAGTGTACAAATAGTAAAGTTCGATTGGTATGAACCTTGATACATGTACACATTAGTTTACACTTTGCCACGTGATGTTACCCTATTGGATAGTTAATATTTCAAATGGTTTTCCCATCCAATGGACACTTAACAACAATGCAAGTGTCAAACAACGTGTCAAAAATTAGTTTACAAATAGCAAAGTTCAATCTGTAAGAACCTTGCGACATGGACACTATGGTGTACACTTTGCCACGTGACATTACCTTGTTGGACAGTTTAAATTTCAAATAGTTTTCCTATCGAATTGAAACTTGACAACAATGTAAGTGTCAAACAACGTGATAAAAATCATTGTACAAATAGCAAAGTTCAATTGATATGAACCTTGCTACATGTACACTTTAGTTTACACTTTACCACGTGACATTACCCTTTTGGACGGTTCAAATTTCAAACAGTTTTCCCATCCAATTGACACTTGACAACAATGCAAGTGTCAAACAACGTGCCAAAAATCAGTGTACTGATAGCAAAGTTCAATCGGTATGAACCTTACTACATGTACACTTTAGTTTTCACTTTACCACGTGACCTTACCCTATTGGACAGTTTCAATTTCAAACAGTTTTTCCATGCAATTGGCACTTGAAAACAATGCAAAGGTTAAACAACGTGTCAATAATCAGTGTGCAAATAGCAAAGTTCAATCGGTAAGAACCTTGCTACATGTACACTATGGTGTACACTCTAGTTTACACTTTGCCACTTGACATTACTCTATTGGACAGTTTAACTTTCAAATAGTTTTCCCATCCAATTGACACTTGACAACAATACAAGTGTCAAACAACATGTCCAAAATTAGTGTACAAACAGCAAACTCCACTCGGTAAATACCTTTCGAAATATGCACTATGTTGTACACTTTAGTTTACAATTTTTCATGTGCCATTACCCTGCTGGACAGTTTAAATTTCAAGCAGTTTTCCCATCTAATTGACGCCTAACAACAATGCAAGTGTCAAAAAACGTGTAAAAAATTAGTATACGAATAACAATGTTCAATCGGTAAGAACCTTACTACATGTACACTATGGTGTATACACTTTAGTTTACACTTTACAACATGACATTACCCTATTGGACAGTATAAATTTCAAACAGTTTTCCCATCCAATTGATACTTGACAACAATGCAAGTGTCAAACAACATGCCCAAAATCAGTGTACAAATAGCAAAGTCCAATTGGTAAAGACCTTGCGACAAATATACTATGGGTGTACACTTTAGTTTACACTTTGCCACGTGTCATTACCCTGTTGGATAGTTTAAATTTTGATCAATTCTCTCATCCAATTGACACCTGACAACAATGCAAGTGTCAAACAACATGTTAAAAATCAGTGCACAAATAACAATGTTCAATCGGTAAGAACCTTGTTACATGTACACTATGGAGTACACACTTCAGTTTACACATTAAAATGTGGCGTTACCCTGTTGGACAGTATAAATTTCAAAAAATTTTCCCATCCAATTGACACTTGACAACAATGCAAGTGTCAAACAACGTGTGAAAAATCAGTGTACTGATAGCAAAGTTTAATCGCTATGAACCTTGCTACATGTACACTTTAGTTTTTACTTTACCACGTGACATTACCCTATTGGATAGTTTAAACTTCAAATAGCTTTTCCATCTAATTGGCACTTGAAAACAATGCAGAGGTTAAACAACGTGTCAAAAATCAGTGTACAAATAGCAAAGTTCAATCGGTAAGAACCTTGCTGCATGTACACTATGGTGTACACTCTAGTTTACACTTTGCCACTTGACATTACTCTATTAGACAGTTTAAATTTCAAATAGTTTTCCCATCCAATTGACACTTGACAACAATACAAGTGTCAAACAACGTGTCCAAAATCAGTGTACAAACAGCAAAGTCCACTCGGTAAATACCTTGTGAAATATGCACTCTGGTGTACACTTTAGTTTACAGTTTTTCATGTGTCATTACCCAGCTGGACAGTTTAAATTTCAAGCAGTTTTCCCATCCAATTGACGCTGAAAACAATGCAAGTGTCAAACAACGTGTAAAAAATTAGTATACCAATAACAATGTTCAATCGGTAAGAACCTTACTGCATGTACACTTTGGTGTATACACTTTAGTTTACACTTTACAACATGACATTACCCTATTGGACAGTATAAATTTCAAACAGTTTTCCCATCCAATTGATACTTGACAATAATGCAAGTGTCAAACAACGTACCCAAAATCAGTGTACAAATAGCAAAGTCCAATTGGTAAAGACCTTGCGACAAATATACTATGGTGTACACTTTAGTTTACACTTTGCCACGTGTCATTACCCTGTTGGGTAGTTTAAATTTTGATCAATTCTCTCATCCAATTGACACCTGACAACAATGCAAGTGTCAAACAACATGTTAAAAATCAGTGCACAAATAACAATGTTCAATCGGTAAGAGCCTTGCAACATGTACTCTATGGTGTACACACTTCAGTTTACACTTTACAATGTGGCGCTGCCCTGTTGTGCAGTATAAATTTCAAACAATTTTTCCATCCAATTGACACTTGACAACAATGCAAGTGTCAAACAACGTGTCAAAAATCAGTGTACTGATAGCAAAGTTCAATCGGTATGAACCCTGCTACATGTACAATTTATTTTTCACTTTACCACGTGACATTATCCTATTGGACAGTTTAAATTTCAAACAATTTTTCCATCCAATTGGCACTTGAAAACAATGCAAAGGTTAAACAACGTGTCAAAAATAAGTGTACAAATAGTAAAGTTCAATCGGTAAGAACCTTGCTAAATGTACACTATGGTGTACACTCTAGTTTACACTTTGCCACTTGACATTACTCTATTAGACAGTTTAAATTTCAAATAGTTTTCCCATCCAATTGACACTTGACAACAATACAAGTGTCAAACAACGTGTCCAAAATCAGTGTACAAACAGCAAAGTCCACTCGGTAAATACCTTGTGAAATATGCACTATGGTGTACACTTTAGTTTATAGTTTTTCATGTGTCATTACCCTGCTGGACAGTTTAAATTTCAAGCAGTTTTCCCATCCAATTGACCCCTGACAACAATGCAAGTGTCAAACAACGTGTAAAAAATTAGTATACCAATAACAATGTTCAATAGGTAAGAACCTTGCTACATGTACACTATGGTGTATACAATTTAGTTTACACTTTACAACATGACATTACCCTATTGGACAGTATAAATTTCAAACAGTTTTTCCATCCAATTGATACTTGACAACAATGCAAGTGTCAAACAACGTGCCCAAAATCAGTATACAAATAGCAAAGTCCAATCAGTAAAGACCTTGCGACATATACACTATGGTGTACACTTTGCCAAGTGTCATTACCCTGTTGGATAGTTTAAATTTCGATCAATTCTCCCATCCAATTGACACCTGACAACAACGCAAGTGTCAAACAACATGTTAAAAATTAGTGCACAAATAACAATGTTCAATCGGTAAGAACCTTGCCACATATACACTATGGTGTACACACTTTAGTTTACACTTTACAATGTGGCATTACCCTGTTGGACAGTATAAATTTCAAACAATTTTCCCATCCAATTGACACTTGACAACAATAAAAGTGTTGAACAACATGTCAAAAATGAGTTTACAAATAGCAAAGTCCAATCGGTAAAACCTTGCGACATATACACTATGGTGTACACTTTAGTTTACACTTTGTCACGTGACATTAACCTGTTGGACAGTTAAAATTTCAAGTAGTTTTCCCATCCAATTGACACCTGACAACAATACAAGTGTCAAATAACGTGTCAAAAATCAGTATACAAATAACAAAGTTCAATCGATAAAAACCTTGCTACAAGTACACTATGGTGTACACTTTAGTTTACACTTTTCCACGTGACATTACTCTATTGGATAGTTTAAATTTCAAATAGTTTTCCCATCAAATTGACACTTGACAACAATGAAAGTGTCAAACAACATGTCCAAAATTAGTGTACAAATAGCAAAGTCCAATCGGTAAAAACTATGCGACATGTACACTATGGTGTACACTTAAGTTTACACTTTGCCACGTGATATTACCCTGTTGGACAGTTTAAATTTCAAACAGTTTTCCATCCAATTGACACTTAACAACAATACAAGTGTCAAACAACGTGTCAAAAATTAGTGTAAAAATAGCAAAGTTCAATTGGTAAGAACCTTGCGACATATACACTATGGTGTACACTTTAATTTACATTTTCCCACTTGTCATTACCCTGTTTGATAGTTTAAATTTCAAACAGTTTTCCCATCCAATTGACATTTGACAACAATCCAAGTGTTAAACAATGTGTGAAAAATCGATGTACAAATAGCAAAGTTCAATCGGTAAGAACCTTTCTACATGTGCACTATGGTGTACACTTTAGTTTACACTTTACCACGTAACATTTCCCTGTTGGACAGCTTAAATTTCAAATAGTTCTGCCATCCAATTGATACTTGACAACAATGCAAGTGTCATACTGCGTGTCAAAAGTTAGTGTACAAATAGCAAAGTTCGATCGGTAAGAACCTTGCTACATGTACACTATGGTGTACACTATAGTTTACACTTTACCACGTGAAATTACTCCGTTGGACAGTTTAAATTTAAAATTGTTTTCCCATCCAATTGACACTAGAAAACAATGCAAGTATCAAACAACGTGTCGAAAATCAGTGTACAAGTAGCAAAGTTCAATTGGTAAGGACCTTGCCACATTTACACTATGGTGAACACATTAGTTTACACTTTGCCCCATGACATTACCCTGTTGGACAGTTTAAATTTCAAACAGTGTCCCTTCCATTTGAAGTTTAACAACAATGTAACTATCAAACAGCATGCCAAAAATCAGTGTACAAATAGCAAAATTCAATCGGTAAGAACCTTGGTACATATACACTATGGTGTACACTTTAGTTTGCAATTTACCATGTGACATTACCCTGTTGGATAATTTCAAATAGTTTTACCATCCCATTGACACTTGATAATAATGAAAGTGTCAAACAACTTGTCAAAAATCAGTGTACAAATAGCAAAGTTCAATTGGTAAGAATCTTGCGACATATACACGATGGTGTACACTTTAGTTCACACTGTGCCATGTGCCATTACCCTGTTGGACAATTTAAATTTCAAATAGTTCTCCCATCCAATTGACTTTTGACAACAATCTAAGTGTCAAACAATGTGTCAAAAATCAATGTACAAATAGCAAAGTTCAATCGGTAAGAATCTTTCTACATGTACACTATTGTGCACACTTTAGTTTACACTTTGCCACGTGACACTTTCCTGTTGGATAGCTTAAATTTCAAATAGTTCTACCATCCAATTGACACTTGACAACAAAGTGTCTAACAACGTGTCAAAAATCATTGTATGAATAACAAAATTCTATCGGTAAGAACCTTGCTACATGTACAGTATGGTGTACACACTTTAGTTTACACTTTACCACGTGACATTATCCTATTAGACAGTATAAATTTCAACCAATTTTCCCATCCAATTGACACTTGACAACAATGCGAGTGTCAAACAACGTGTCAAAAATCAATGTACAAATAGCAAAGTTCAATTGATATGAACCTTGCTACAGGCACACTTGAGTTTATACTTTGCCACGTGACATTACCCTATTGGACAGTTTAAATTTCAAATAGTTTTCCCATCCAATTGACACTTGACAACAATTCAAGTGTCAAACAACGTGTCAAAAATCAGTGTACAAATAGCAAAGTTCTATCGATAAGAACCTTGCTACATGTACACTAAGGTGTACATTTTAGTTTACAATTTGCAACGTAACATTACGCTATTGGACAAATTAAATTTCAAACACTTTTCCCATCCAGTTTACACTTGACAACAATACGGGTGTTAAATCAACGTGTCAAAAATCAGTTTACAAATAGCCAAGTTCATTCGGTAAGGACTTTGCTACATGTACACTATAGTGTACATGTAGCAAGGTTCTTACCGATTGAACTTTGCTACTTAAGTGTACACCATAGTGTACATGTAGAATGGTTCTTATCGATTGAACTTTGTTATTTGTACAGTAATTTTTGACACGTTGTTTGATACTTGCATTGTTGTCAAACGTCAATTGGGTGGGAACACTATTTGAAATTTAAACTGTCCAACAGGGTAATGTCATGGGGTAAAGTGTAAACTAATGTGTTCACCATAGTGTACACGTGGCAAGGTCCTTACCGATTGAACTTTGCTACTTAAGTGTACACCATAGTGTACATGTAGAATGGTTCTTATCGATTGAACTTTGTTATTTGTACAGTAATTTTTGACACGTTGTTTGATACTTGCATTGTTGTCAAACGTCAATTGGGTGGGAACACTATTTGAAATTTAAACTGTCCAACAGGGTAATGTCATGGGGTAAAGTGTAAACTAATGTGTTCACCATAGTGTACACGTGGCAAGGTCCTTACCGATTGAACTTTGCTACTTAAGTGTACACCATAGTGTACATGTAGAATGGTTCTTATCGATTGAACTTTGTTATTTGTACAGTAATTTTTGACACGTTGTTTGATACTTGCATTGTTGTCAAACGTCAATTGGGTGGGAACACTATTTGAAATTTAAACTGTCCAACAGGGTAATGTCATGGGGTAAAGTGTAAACTAATGTGTTCACCATAGTGTACACGTGGCAAGGTCCTTACCGATTGAACTTTGCTACTTAAGTGTACACCATAGTGTACATGTAGAATGGTTCTTATCGATTGAACTTTGTTATTTGTACAGTAATTTTTGACACGTTGTTTGATACTTGCATTGTTGTCAAACGTCAATTGGGTGGGAACACTATTTGAAATTTAAACTGTCCAACAGGGTAATGTCATGGGGTAAAGTGTAAACTAATGTGTTCACCATAGTGTACACGTGGCAAGGTCCTTACCGATTGAACTTTGCTACTTAAGTGTACACCATAGTGTACATGTAGAATGGTTCTTATCGATTGAACTTTGTTATTTGTACAGTAATTTTTGACACGTTGTTTGATACTTGCATTGTTGTCAAACGTCAATTGGGTGGGAACACTATTTGAAATTTAAACTGTCCAACAGGGTAATGTCATGGGGTAAAGTGTAAACTAATGTGTTCACCATAGTGTACACGTGGCAAGGTCCTTACCGATTGAACTTTGCTATATGTACATTGATTTTTGACGCGTTGTTTGACACTTGCATTATTTTCAAGTCTCAATTAGATGGGAAAACTATTTGAAATTTAAGCTGTCCAAGAGGGAAATGTCACATGGCAAAGCGTAAACTAAAGTGTACACTATAGTGTACACTTTAGTTTACACTTTGCCACGTGTCATTACCCTGTTCGACAGTTTAAATTTCAAGTAGTTTTCCCATCCAACTGACACTTGACAACAATTCAAGTGTCATACAACGTGTCAAAAATCAGTGTACAAATAGCAAAGCTCTATCGATAAGAACCTTGCTACATGTACACTATAGTTTTATATTTTAAACAGTTTTCCCATCCAATTGACTGTTGACACCAATGCAAGTGTCAAACAACGCGTCAAAAATCAATGTACATATAGCAAAGTTCAATCGGTATGAACCTTGGTAAATGTACACTTTAGTTTACACTTTGCCACGTGACATTATCCTATTGGACACTTTAAGTTTCAAACAATTTTCCCATCCAATTCACACTTGACAGTAATGCAAGTGTCTACCAACGTGTCAAAAATTATTGTACAAATAACAAAGTTCAATCGGTAAGAACCATTCTACATGTACACTATGGTGTACACTCTAGTTTACACTTTGTCACGTGACATTACACTGTTGGACAGTTTAAATTTCTAATAGTTTTCCCATCCAGTTGACACTTGACAACAATGTAGGCATCAAACAATGTGTAAAAAATCTGTTTACAGATAGCAATGTTCAATCGGTAAGGACCTTGCTACATGTACGCTGTGGTGTACACTTTAGTTTACACTTTGCCACGTGAGATTACCTCGCTAGACAGTTTAAATTTCAAACAGTTTTCCCATCCAGTTTACATTTGAAAATAATGCAGGCATCAAACAACGTGTAAAAAATCAGTTAACAAATAGCAAAGTTCAATCGATAAGAACCTTGCGATATGTACATTATGGTGCACACTTTAGTTTACACTTTGCCACGTGTCATTACCCTGTTCGACAGTTAAATTTTTTGGTAGTTTAACCATCCAATTGACACTTTACAACAATTTAAATGTCAAAGAACATGTCAAAAATTAGTGTACAAATAGCAAAGTTCAATCGGTAAGAATCTTGCTATATGTACACTATGGTGTACACTATAGTTTATAGTTTGCTACGTGACATTGCTCTATTGGACAGTTTAAATTTCAAATAGCTTTCTCATCCAATTGACACTTGATAACAACGCAAGTGCTAAACAACGTGTCAAAAATCAATGTACAAATAGCAAAGTTCAATTGGTAAGGACCTTACCTCATGTATACTTTGGTGTACAATTTAGTTTACACTTTGCCACCTGACTTTACACTATTGGACAGTTTAAATTTCAAATAGTGTTTCCATCCAATTGACGTTTGACAACAATGCAAGCATCAAACTACGTGTCAAAAATTAGTGTACAAATAGTAAAATTCAATCGATAAGAACCTTGGTACATGTACACAATGGTGTACACTTTAGTTTACAATTTGCCACGTGACATTACCCTGTTTGACAATTTCAAATAGTTTTTCCATCCCATTGACACTTGACAAAATTGAAAGTCTCAAACAATGTGTCAAAAATCAGTGTACAAATAGCAAAGTTCAATTGGTAAGAATCTTGCGACACATACACTATGGTGTAGACTTTAGTTTACACTTTGCCACGTGTCATTACCCTGTTGGACAGTCTAAATTTCAAGTAGTTTTCCCATCCAATTGACTTTTGACAACAATGCAAGGATGAAACAATCTGTCAAAAATCAATGCACAAATAGCAAAGTTCAATGGGTAAAAACCTTGATACATGTACACAATGGTGTACACTTTAGTTTACACTTTGCCATGTGTCATTACCCTATTGGATAGTTTAAATTTCAAGCAGTTTTTCCATCCAATTGACACTTGATAACAATGTAAGTGTCAAACAACGTGTCAAAAATCAAGTTACAAATAGCAAAGTTCAATCGATGAGAACCTTGCTACAAGTACACTATGGTGTACACACTTTAGTTTACACTTTACCACGTGACATTACCCTGTTGGATAGTATAAATTTTAAATAGCTATCGCATCCAGTTGACACTTTAAAATAGTGCGATTATCAAGTAACGTGTCAAAAATTAGTGTACATATAGCAAAGTTCAACCGGTATGAACCTCGCTACATGTACACTTTAGTTTACACTTTGCCACGTGACATTACTCTGTTGGATAGTTTCAATTTCCTACATTTTTCCCATCCAATTGGCAGTTGAAAACAATGCAAGCATCAAACAACGTATCAAAAATCAGTGTACAAATAGCAAAGTTCAATCGGTAGAACCGTGCTACATGTACACTATGGTGTACACTTTAGTTTACACTTTGCCACGTGACACTACCCTATCAGATAGTTTAAATTTCAAGTAGTTTTCCCATCCGGTTGACACTTGCCAACAATGCAGGTGTCAAACAATGTGTAAAATATTAGTTTACAAATAGCAAAGTTCAATCGGTAAGTACCTTGCTACATGTAAACTATGGTGTACACTTTAGTTTACACTTTGCCACGTGACACTATCCTGTCGGACAGTTTAAATTTCAAGTAGTTTTCCCATCCGATTGACACTTGACAACAATGTAAGTGTCACACAACATGTCAAAAATTAGTGTACAGATAGTAAAGTTAAATCGGTAAGAACCTTGCTACATGTACACTATAGTGTACACTTTAATTTACAATTTGCCACGTGACATTACCCTGTTGGACAATTTCAATCAGCTTTTCCATCCAAATGAAACTTGACAACAATGCAAATGTCAAACAATGTGTCAAAAATCAGTGTACAAATAGCAAAGTTCAATTGGTAAGAACCTTGCGACATATACACTATGGTGTACACTTTAGTTTATACTTTGCCATGTGTCAATATCCTATTGGATAGTTTAATTTTCAAATAGTTTTCCCATCTAATTGACTTTTGACAACAATGCAAATGCCAAACAATGTGTCAAAAATCAGCGTACAAATAGCAGAGTTCAATCGGTAAGAACCTTACAACATGTACACTATGGTGTACACTTTAGTTTACATTTTGCCACGTGACACTACCCAGCTAGACAATTTAAATTTGGAACTGTTCTCCCGCCCAGTTGACACTTGAGAACAATACAGGTGACAAACAACATGTAAAAAAATTGTTTACAACTAGCAAAGCTCAATCGGTAAGGTCCTTGCCACATGTATGCTATGGTGTATACTAAAGTTTACACTTCGCCACGTGACATTATCCTGTTGGACAGTTTAAATTTCCAACAATTTTCCCATCCAATTGATGCTTGACAACAATGCAAGTATGAAACAATGTGTTAAAATTCAGTGTACAAATAGCAAAATTCAATCGATAAGAACTCTCTACATGTACACTATGGTGTATACTTGAGTTTACAACTTGCCACGTGACATCACCCTGCTGGATAGTTTTAAATGATTTTTCCATCAAATTGACACTCGACAACAATGCAAGTGTCAAACAACGTGTCAAAAATCAATGTACAAAGAGCAAAGTTCAATTGGTAAGGACCTTCCTACATGTACTCTTTGGTGTATACTTTAGTTTACACATCGCCACGTGACATTACCCAGTTGGACAGTTCAAATTTCAAATAGTTTTCCCATCCAATTGACACTTGACAACAATACAAGTGTTAAACAAAATGTCAAAAAATCAGTTTACAAATAGCAAAGTTCAATCAGTAACAACCATGCTATATGAACACTATGGTGTACACTTTAGTTTACACTTTGCCACGTGACATTACCCTGTTGGATTGTTTAAATTTCAAATAGTTCTTTCATCTAATTGACACTTGACAGCAATACAACTGTCAAACAACGTGTCAAAAATCAGTACTCAAATTGCAAAATTCAATCAGAAAGAACCCTGCTAAATGTACACTATGGTGTACACTTTAGTTTACACTTTGCCATGTGACATTATCCTGACGGATGGTTTAAATTTCAAATAGTTTTTACGTCCAATTGACACTTGACAATATTGCAAGTGTCAAACAACGTGTCAAAAATCAGTATATAAATAGCAAAGTTCAATCGATATGAACCTTGCTACATCTACACTATGGTGTATACTTTAGTTTACACTTTTCCATGTGACATTACCATGTTAGAAAGTTTAAATTTCAAATAGTTTTTTCGTCCAATTGACACTAAACAACAATACAAGTGTCAATCAAAAATCAGTGTACAAATAGCAAAGTTCAATTGGTAAGAAACTTGCTACGTGTACACAGTGGTGTACACTTTAGTTTACACTTTGCCACGTGACATTTGTGACGCCCCGAACTTACGCTTCGAGGGTCACGCACTAAACATAATAGCTTCTGCCTTTGGTACATGTAAATATTCTTAAATAGAATTGTTACATGTGAAAAACTTATTTTCAACTTGGTAAAATAATTCTTATAAAATTTGATGGCCGATAGAAGTGCATGTCGACAAGGAATTATGCTTCACATATACGGCCTCAGCACTGTCAAGATTAGTTGGGGCAGCAAGTTTGTCAATTTTTATAAAATTCATCCCAACTCCATTTTCTGTGAAATTTGTGGCATTAGAAAGATAATTTCAACTAGTTTTCTAGGTTAAAATATGAAAAATTTCCAAGATCATATGATATAGACGTTTTACTGAAAACAGTGAAGTATTACACAGGAAATCCAGATTGACCTTTAGATGTTAAAACCTTGATAACTCAGGACATAGATATCCAAATTGAGTGATTCCTTCGTCCATATTTAGAGAACTCAAAGAGGAAAACAGAAATAATTTTATAATTTCAAATGGACGTTTATAGAGTTAGAAACATTGTTTTGAAATTGACTCCAGAAACTGTCCCGTTTCTGCTTTTTATCTCTTGTAAGGAAAATAAACTACAAAAATATCTCTTAACATAACATGAAAGATATAATTACAAAATTTACTATTAATACCATATTTCATCATGTCACGTACATATTTTTACATAATATCATAAGAAAAATAGATGGAAAAACTGTCATCGAACAAAACACACAAAAGAAAACTTTCGGTACAAAACTTCGTTGTCCTTAATCCGTCATCGCTTAAGCCAACTAACTTCCATCAATCCAAAAGATCATGGACCTGAAAATTTAGCATAACATACTATGAGTATAAGAAATACTCAGTAAGATACCATGCTTGGATTTTTATCATGATAATACCACACAAAAGAATACAATCAAACCCATACTTGCATATTCCGGCTTGCCGGTGCCCTTCGGACTTGTCCTAAGGTATAAATAGATATTAACTTTGTGGACTTGTCCATCATAATCATATTATGGTTTTTCATGCATAACTTAAGCATAAATATTACCATGAAAATCATAACTCTTAAGCATGAAAGTATCTTACCGTAAAATTTGAAGATCTTCGATTGAAATGTAAATTGGAAGTGCTAGGTTTACTTCCTTTCCTTTCCTTTCTTATTTTCAGTTTTTGCTCTCTTTTTAAGTGTATAAGTGTTTTGTAAAATGAAGGAAATCTTTCTATGGCAATGGATATGGATGTATTTATATATCTATAAAGATAAGGATAAATGGTTGATATTTTTTTCCTCCTTTTATCTTCTCCACCGCCTCACCTCCTTTTCTCCCACTTTTTTTTTCCTTTTTTTCTCACTTGTACACATGTTTGGTCTATTATCTAAGTGTATGGTGATGATGGACAACAAGTGGGTTAATTATAGGATAATAACTGGCCTTAAAACCTAGATTTACAAAGGAAGCCTCTTATCTTTTCAACTAATATAATCTAAACCCGCTAACTTTCATTGTTAGCAAAGTGTATCCCAAATTTAAACTTATGTCTAACTTACATATTCAAAAATTGTAGATTGTAAAATAATTTAATCATTTGGTCAATTGAAGCCCTAAAAAAAAATAATCCACTTCATTTAAATCCAAACTTGCCTTAAGTTTCGACTAACTATTAATCACTTCATGTATACACAACCTTGACACTTCATGCCTACATTCATTAACTACCTCTAATATTAACCACTACAAAGGTGGTGTCCCCTTTTACCTTATGGCCAAAAATAGTATTGAAAGTTAAATCACTATCCCAAAGAAATTTAAACGAGCATAAAATTTCGGAGTATTACAACATTACCCTGATGGATGGTTTAAATTTCAAATATTTTTCCCATCCAATTGACACTTGATAATGATGCCAATGTCAAACAACATGTCTAAAATCAATGTACAAATAGCAAAGTTCAATCGATAAAAATCTTGCGACATGTACACTATGGAGTACACTTTGCCACGTTTAATTACCCTGTTGGATAGTTTAAATTTCAAATAGTTTTCCTATCCAATTGAGACTTGACAACAATGCAAGTGTCAAACAACGTGCCAAAAATCAGTGTACAAATAGCAACGTTCAATCAGTAAGCACCTTACTACTTGTACACTATGGTGTACACACTTTAGTTTACACTTTACCACGTGACATTACCCGTTGGATAGTATAAATTTCCAATAGTTTTCCCATCCAATTGACACTTGACAACAATGGGAGTGTCAAACATCGTGTCAAAAATCAGTGTACAAACAGCAAAGTTCAATCGGTATTTACCTTGCTACATGTAAACTTTAGTTTATACATTGCCATGTGACATTACCCTGTCGGACAGTTTATATTTCAAACAATTTTCCCATCCAATTGACACTCTACATCAATGCTAGTGTCGAATAACGTGTCAAAAACTAGTGTACAAATAGCGAAGTTCAATCGGTAAGAACCTAGCTACATGTACAACATGGTGTACACTTTACTTTACACTTGGCCACGTTTCATTACCCTATTGGACAATTTAAATTACAAACAGTTCTCCCATCCAATTGAGACTTGGCAAAAATGAAAATGTCAAACAACGTACCAAAAATCAGTGTACAAAATAGCAAAGTTCAATCGGTAAGCACCTCACTACTTGTACAATATGGTGTACACACTTTAGTTTACACTTTACCACGTGACATTACCCTGTTGAATAGTATAAATCTCCAATAGTTTTTCCATCCAATTGACACTTGACAACAATGGGAGTGTCAAACATCATGTTAAAAATCAGTGTACAAATAGCAAAGTTCAATCGGTATTTACCTTGCTACATGTAAACTTTAGTTTACACATTTCCATGTGACATTACCCAGTCGGACAGTTTATATTTGAAACAGTTTTTCCATCCAATTGACGCTCTATATCAATGCTAGTGTCGAACAACGTGTCAAAAACCAGTGTACAAATAGCGAAGTTCAATCGATAAGAACCTTGCTACAAGTACACCATGGTGTACACTTTAGTTTACACTTTGCCACGTGATATTACCTTGTTGGACAGCTTAAATTTCAAGCAGTTTTCCCGTCCAATTGACACTTGTCAACAATGCAAGTGTCAAACAACGTGTCGAAAATCAGTGTACAAATAGTAAAGTTCAATCGGTAAGAACCTTTCTACATGTACACTATGGTGTACACTTTAATTTACACTTTGCTATGTGACATTATCCTGTTGGACAGCTGAAATTTCTAATAGTTCTGCCATCCAATTGACACTTGTCAACAATGCAAGTGTCAAGCAACGTGCCAAAAATTAGTGTACATATAGCAAAGTTCAATTGGTAAGGACCTCGCAACATGTACACTATGGTGTACACTTTAGTTTATACTTTCCCACGTGACATTACCCTGTTGGACAGCTTAAATTTTAATCAGTTTTGCCATCGAACTGAGACTTGATAGCAGTGCAAGTGTCAAACAACGTGTCAAAAATTAGTGTACAACTAGCAAAGTTCAATCGGTAAGGACCTTGCTACATGTACACCATCGTGTACACTTTAATTTACACTTTGCCACGTGACATTACCTTGTTGGACAGCTTAAATTTCAAGCAGTTTTCCCGTCCAATTGACACTTGACAACAGTACGAGTGTGAAACAACATGTCAAAAATCAGTGTACAAATAGCAAAGTTCAATCGGTAAGATCCTTGCTACATGTACACTATGGTGTACACACTTTAGTTTACACTTTACCACGTGACACTACCCTGTTGGACAGTATAAATTTCAAACAGTTTTCCCATCCAATTGATACTTGACAACAATGTAAGTGACAAACAACGTGTCTAAAATTAGTGTACAAATAGCAAAGTTCAATCGGTAAGAACTTTGCGACATGTATGCTATAGTGTACACTTTAGTTTACACTTTACCACGTGTCATTACCCTATTGGACAATTTAAATTTCAAGCAATTTTCCCATTCAATTGACACTTGACAACAATGCAACTGTCAAACAACATCTCAAAAATTAGTGTACAAATAGTAAAGTTAAATCGGTAAGAACCTTGCTACATGTACACTATGGTGTACACTTGTTTACAATATACCACGTGACATTACCTTGTTGGACAATTTCAAATAGTTTTTCCATCCAAATGAAACTTGACAACAATGCAAGTGTCAAACAACGTGTCAAAAATCAGTGTACAAATAGCAAATTTAGATTGGTAAGAACCTTGCTTCCTATACACTACAGTGTACACTTTAGTTTACACTTTGCCACGTGTCATTACCCTGTTGGATAGTTTAATTTTCAAATAATTTTCCCATCCAATTGACTTTTGACAACAATGCAAATGTCAAACAATGTGTCAAAAATCAACGTACAAATAGTAGAGTTTAATCGGTAAGAACCTTGCAACATGTACACTATTGTGTACACTTTAGTTTACATTTTTCCACGTGGCACTACCCCGCTATACAGTTTAAATTTCAAACTATTCTCCTACCCAGTTGTCACTTGACAACAATACAGGTGACAAACAACATGTAAAAAATCTGTTTACAACTAGCAAAGTTCAATCGGTAAGGTCCTTGCCACAAGTATGCTATGGTGTATACTTCAGTTTACACTTCGCCACTTGACGTTATCCTGTTGGACAATTTAAATTTCAAACAGTTTTTTCATCCAATTGACACTAGACAACGATGCAAGTGTCAATCAAAAATTAGTGTACAAATAGCAAAGTTCAATTGGTAAAAACCTTGCTATGTGTACACAATGGTGTACCCTTTAGTTTACACTTTGCCACGTGTCATTACCCTGTTGGACAGTATAAATTTCAAACAGTTTTGCCATCCAATTGACACTAGACAACGATGCAAGTGTCAATCAAAAATTAGTGTACAAATAGCGAAGTTCAATCGGTAAAAACCTTGCGACATGTACACTATGGTGTACCCTTTAGTTTACACTTTGCCACGTGTCATTACCCTGTTGGACAGTATAAATTTCAAACAGTTTTGCCATCCAATTGACACTAGACAACGATGCAAGTGTCAATCAAAAATTAGTGTACAAATAGCGAAGTTCAATCGGTAAAAACCTTGCGACATGTACACTATGGTGTACCCTTTAGTTTACACTTTGCCACGTGTCATTACCCTGTTGGACAGTATAAATTTCAAACAGTTTTGCCATCCAATTGACACTAGACAACGATGCAAGTGTCAATCAAAAATTAGTGTACAAATAGCGAAGTTCAATCGGTAAAAACCTTGCGACATGTACACTATGGTGTACCCTTTAGTTTACACTTTGCCACGTGTCATTACCCTGTTGGACAGTATAAATTTCAAACAGTTTTGCCATCCAATTGACACTAGACAACGATGCAAGTGTCAATCAAAAATTAGTGTACAAATAGCGAAGTTCAATCGGTAAAAACCTTGCGACATGTACACTATGGTGTACCCTTTAGTTTACACTTTGCCACGTGTCATTACCCTGTTGGACAGTATAAATTTCAAACAGTTTTGCCATCCAATTGACACTAGACAACGATGCAAGTGTCAATCAAAAATTAGTGTACAAATAGCGAAGTTCAATCGGTAAAAACCTTGCGACATGTACACTATGGTGTACCCTTTAGTTTACACTTTGCCACGTGTCATTACCCTGTTGGACAGTATAAATTTCAAACAGTTTTGCCATCCAATTGACACTAGACAACGATGCAAGTGTCAATCAAAAATTAGTGTACAAATAGCGAAGTTCAATCGGTAAAAACCTTGCGACATGTACACTATGGTGTACCCTTTAGTTTACACTTTGCCACGTGTCATTACCCTGTTGGACAGTATAAATTTCAAACAGTTTTGCCATCCAATTGACACTAGACAACGATGCAAGTGTCAATCAAAAATTAGTGTACAAATAGCGAAGTTCAATCGGTAAAAACCTTGCGACATGTACACTATGGTGTACCCTTTAGTTTACACTTTGCCACGTGTCATTACCCTGTTGGACAGTATAAATTTCAAACAGTTTTGCCATCCAATTGACACTAGACAACGATGCAAGTGTCAATCAAAAATTAGTGTACAAATAGCGAAGTTCAATCGGTAAAAACCTTGCGACATGTACACTATGGTGTACCCTTTAGTTTACACTTTGCCACGTGTCATTACCCTGTTGGACAGTATAAATTTCAAACAGTTTTGCCATCCAATTGACACTAGACAACGATGCAAGTGTCAATCAAAAATTAGTGTACAAATAGCGAAGTTCAATCGGTAAAAACCTTGCGACATGTACACTATGGTGTACCCTTTAGTTTACACTTTGCCACGTGTCATTACCCTGTTGGACAGTATAAATTTCAAACAGTTTTCCCATCCAATTGATAGTTGAAAACAATGCAAGTGTTAAACAATGTGTCAAAAATCATGGTACAAATAGCAAAGTTCAATCAGTATGAACCTTAGTTTACATTCAATCAGTAAGAACCTTGTTACATGTACACTATGGTGTGCACTATGGTGTGCACTTTAGTTTACATTCATTCGGTAAGAACCTTGCTACATGTACACTATGGTGTACACTTTAGTTTACACTTTGTCACGTGACATTACCCTGTTGGACAGTTTAAATTCAAACAGTTTTCATATCTAATTGACACTTGACAACAATGCAAGTGTCAAACAACGTGTTGAAAATCAGTGTACAAATAGCAAAGTTCAATCAATGAGAACCTTGATACATGTACACTATGGTGTACACTTTAGTTTCCACTTTGCGACGTGACATTGCCCTGTTGGAGAGCATAAATTGCAAATGGTTTTCCAATCCAATTGACACTTGACAACACTGTAAGTGTCAAACAACGTGTCAAAAATCAGTGTACAAATTGCAAGGTTCAATCGGTAAAAACCTTGCTACATGTACACTATGGTTTACAATTTAATCTACACTTTGTCACGTGACATTACCCTGTTGGACAGTTTAAATTTCAAACAGTTTTCACATCTAACTGGCACTTGACAACAATACAAGTGTTAAACAACGTGTCAAAAATCAGTGTACCAATAGTAAATTTCAATCGGTGATGACCTTGCTACATGTACACTATGGGGTACACTTTAGTTTCCACTTCCCCACGTGACATTACCATATTGGACAGTTTAAATTTCAAACGATTTTCCATCCTATTGACACTTGACAACAATGCAAGTGTCAAACAACGTGTCAAAAATCAATGTACAAAAAGCAAAGTTCAATTGGTAAAAACCTTTCTACATGTACACTATGGTGTACACTTTAGTTTACATTTTGCCACGTGACATTACCCTGTTGGACAGTTTAAATTTGAAATAATTTCCCAACAAATTGACACTTGACAACAATCCAAGTATCAAACAACGTGTCAAAAATCAGTGTACAAATAGCAATGTTCAATCGGTAAAAACATTGCGACATGTACACTATGGTGTGCACTTTAGTGTACACTTTTCCCATCCAATTGACCCATGAAAACAATGTAAGTGTCAAACAACATGTCAAAAATTAGTGTACAAATAGCAAAGTTCAATCGGTATAAACCTTTCTACACGTAAACTTCTGTTTACATTTTACCACTTGACATTACCCTGATGTACAGTTTAAATTTCAAACAGTTTTCCCATCCGATTGACACTTAACAACAATGCAGGTGTCAAACAACGTTTCGAAATTGAGTGTACAAATAGCAAAGTTCAATCGGTAAGAACCTTGCTACATGTACACTATAGTGTACACATTAGTTTACATTCAATCGGTAAGAACCTTGCTACATTTACACTATGGTGTACACTTTAGTTTACACTTTGTCATGTAACATTACATAGTGGGACAATTTAAATTTCCAATAGTTTTCACATCTAATTGACACTTGACACTAGTACAAGTGTCAAACTACGTGTCAAAAATCAGTGTATGAATATCAAAGTTCAATCGGTGAGGACCTTTCTACAATTACACTATGGTGTACACTTTAGTTTACACTTTGCCACGTGACATTACCCTGTTAGACAGTTTAAATTTCAAACTATGTTCCCATCCAATTGACACTTGACAACGATGCAAGTGTCAAACAATGTGTCAAAAACTAGTGTACAAATAGCAAATTTCAATAGGTAAAAACCTTGCTACATGTACACTATGGCGTATACTTTAGTTTACATTTTGCCACGTGACATTACCCTATTGGATAGTTTAAATTTCAAATAGTTTGCCAACCAATTGACACTTGACAACAATGCAAGTATCAAACAACGTGTCAAAAATCAGTGTACAAATAGTAAAGTTCAATCGGTAAGAACCTTGCTACATGTAAACTATGGTGTACACACTTTAGTTTACACTTTGCCACATGATATACCCGACTGGACAGTATAGATTTGAAACAGTTTTTTCATCCAATTGACACCTGACAACAATGTAAGTGTCAAACAACGTGTAAAAAATCAGTATACAAATAGCAAATTTCAATTGGTGAGGACCCTACTACATGTACACTATGGTGTGCACTTTAGTTAAGACTTTGCCACGCGACATTACCCTATTGGACAGTTTAAATTTCAAGTTGTTTTCCCACCCAATTGACACTTGACAATAATGCAAGTGTCCAACTACGTGTCAAAAATCAGTGTACAAATAGCAATGTTCAATCGGTGAAAACCTTGCTACATGTACACTATGGTGTACACTTTAGATTACATTTTGCCATGTGTCACTGCCTAGTTGGCCAGTTTAACTTTCACATAGTTTTCCCATCCAATTAACACTTGAGAACAACGCAGGTGTCAAAAAACGTGTCGAAAATCAGTGTACAAATAGCAAAGTTCAATCGGTGAGGACCTTACAACAGGTACACTATGGTGTACACTTTAGTTAACACTTTACCACGTAATATTACCCTGTTGGACAGTTAAAATTTGAAACAATTTTTCCATCCAATTGACACTTGACAATAATGCAAGTGTCAAATAACGTGTCAAAAATTAGTGTACAAATAGCAATGTTCAATCGGTAAAAACCCTTGCTACATGTACACTATGGTATACACTTTAGTTTACATTTTGCCATGTGACATTATCCTGTTGGACAGTTTAAATTTCAAACAGTTTCCCAACCAATTGACACTTGACAACAATGCAAGTGTCAAACAACGTGTTAAAAATTAGTGTACAAATAGCAAAGTTCAATCGTTAAAACATTGCAACATGTACACTGTGATGTACAATTTAGTTTACACTTTGTCACGTGCCATTACCCAGTTGGATAGTTTAAATTTCAAATAGTTCTCCCATCCAATTGACACTTGACAATAATGCAAGTGTCAAATAACGTGTCAAAAATTAGTGTACAAATAGAAAAGTTCAATCGATAAGAACCTCGCTACATGTACATTATGGTTTACACACTTTAGCGTACACTTTGCCACGTGACATACCCAGCCGGACAATATAAATTTCAAACAGTTTTCCCATCCAATTGACACTTGACAATAATGTGAGTGTCCAACAACGTGTAAAAAATCAGTGTACAAATAGCAAAGTTCAATCGGTATGAACCTTGCTACATGGAAACTTTTGTTTACACTTTACCACGTGACATTACCCTGCTGGGCAATTTAAATTTCAAATAGTGTGTTAAAAATTAGTGTACAAATAGAAAAGTTCAATCGATAAGACCCTCGCTACATGTACATTATGGTTTACACACTTTAATTTTCAAATAATTTTCCCATCCAATTGTCACTTAACAACAATCCAAGTGTCAAACAACGTGTCAAAATTAAGTATACAAATAGCAAAGTTCACTCGATAAGAACCTTGCTACATTTACACTATGGTGTACACTTTAATTTACATTCAATCGGTAAGAACCCTGCTACATGTACACCACGGTGTACACTATAAATTACACTTTGTCACGTGCCATTTCCCAGTTGGACAGTTTAAATTTCAAACAATTTTCACATCGAATTGACACTTGATAACAATGCAAGTGTCAAACAACGTGTCAAAAATCAGTGTACAAATAGCAACGTTCAATCGGTAAAAATCTTTCTACATGGACACTATGGTGTATACTTTAGTTTACATTTTGCCAAGTGACATTACCTAGTTGGAATGTTTAAATTTCAAACAATTTTCACATCGAATTGACACTTGATAACAATGCAAGTGTCAAACAACGTGTCAAAAATCAGTGTACAAATAGCAACGTTCAATCGGTAAAAATCTTTCTACATGGACACTATGGTGTATACTTTAGTTTACATTTTGCCAAGTGACATTACCTAGTTGGAATGTTTAAATTTCAAACAATTTTCACATCCAATTGACACTTGACAGCAATGCAAATGTCAAAAAATGTGTCGAAAATCAGTGTACAAGTAGCAAAGTTCAATCGACGAGGACCTTACCACATGTACACTATGGTGCACACTTTAGTTAACGCTTTGCCATGTAATATTACCCTGTTGGACAGTTAAAATTTGAAACAATTTTTCGATCCAATTGACACTTGACAATAATGCAAGTGTCAAATAACGTGTCAAAAATTAGTGTACAGATAGCAATGTTCAATCGGTAAAAACCTTGCTACATGTACACTATGGTATACACTTTAGTTTTCATTTTGCCACGTGACATTATGCTGTTGGACAGTTTAAATTTCAAACAGTTTTCCAACCAATTGACACTTGACAACAATGCAAGTGTCAAACAACGTGTTAAAAATTAGTGTACAACTAGCAAAGTTCAATCGTTAAAACATTGCAACATGTACACTATGATGTACAATTTAGTTTACACTTTGTCACGTGCCATTACCCAGTTGGACAGTTTAAATTTCAAATAGTTCTCCCATCCAATTGACACTTGACAATAATGCAAGTGTCAAATAACGTGTCAAAAATTAGTGTACAAATAGAAAAGTTCAATCGATAAGAACCTCGCTACATGTACTTTATGGTGTACACACTTTAGTGTACACTTTGCCACGTGACATGCCCAGCTGGACAATATAAATTTCAAGCAGTTTTCCATCCAATTGACACTTGACAATAATGTGAGTGTCCAACAACGTGTAAAAAATCAGTGTACAAATAGCAAAGTTCAATCGGTATGAACCTTGCTACATGGAAACTTTTGTTTACACTTTACCACGTGACATTACCCTGCTGGGCAGTTTAAATTTCAAATAGTTTTCCCATCCAATTGTCACTTAACAACAATCCAAGTGGCAGACAACGTGTCAAAATTAAGTATACAAATAGCAAAGTTCGATCGATAAGAACCTTGCTACATTTACACTATGGTGTACACTTTAGTTTACATTCCATCGGTAAGAACCTTGCTACATGTACACCACGGTGTACACTATAAATTACACTTTGTCACGTGCCATTTCCCAATTGGACAGTTTAAATTTCAAACAATTTTCACATCGAATTGACACTTGATAACAATGCAAGTGTCAAAAAACGTGTCGAAAATCAATGTACAAATAGCAAAGTTCAATCGGTGAGGACCTTACTACATCTACACTATGGTGCACACTTTAATTAACACTTTGCCACGCGTCATTACCCTGTTGGATAGTTTAAATTTGAAATAGTTTTCCCATCCAATTGACACTTGATAACAATGCAAGTGTCAAACAACGTGTTAAAAATCAGTGTACAAATAGCAACGTTCAATCGGTAAAAATCTTGCTACATGTACACTATGGTGTATACTTTAGTTTATATTTTACCAAGTGACATTACCTAGTTGGAATGTTTAAATTTCAAACAATTTTCACATCCAATTGACACTTGACGGCAATGCAAGTGTCAAAAAATGTGTCGAAAATCAGTGTACAAATGGCAATGTTCAATCGGCGAGGACCTTATCACATGTACACTACGGTGTACACTTTATTTAACGCTTTGCCCGGTAACATTACCCTGTTGGATAGTTTAAATTTCAAATAGTTTTCCCATCCAATTAAGACTTGAGAACAACGCAAGTGTCAAAAAATGTGTCGAAAATCAGTGTACAAATAGCAAAGTTCAATCGGTGAGGACCTTACCATAGGTACACTATGGTGTACACTTTAGTTAACACTTTGCCACGTAATATTACCCTGTTGGACAGTTAAAATTTCAAACAATTTTTCCATCCAATTGACACTTGACAATAATGCAAGTGTTAAATAACGTGTCAAAAATTAGTGTACAAATAGAAAAGTTCAATCGGTAAGAACCTCGCTACATGTACATTATGGTGTACACACTTTAGCGTACACTTTGCCACGTGACATACCCAGCTGGACAATATAAATTTCAAATAGTTTTCCAATCCAATTGACACTTGACAATAATGTGAGTGTCCAACAACGTGTAAAAAATCAGTGTATAAATAGCAAAGTTCAATCGGTATGAACCTTGCTACATGGAAACTTTTGTTTACACTTTACCACGTGACACTACCCTGCTGGACAGTTTAAATTTCAAATAGTTTTCCCATCCAATTGTCACTGAACAACAATCCAAGTGTCAAACAACGTGACAAAATTAAGTATACAAATAGCAAAGTTCAATCGGTAAGAACCTTGGTACATTTACACTCTGGTGTACAATTTAGCTTACATTCAATCGGTAAGAACCTTGCTACGTGTACACCACGGTGTACACTATAGTTTACACTTTGTCACGTGCCATTTCCCAGTTGGACAGTTTAAATTTCAAACAATTTTCACATCGAATTGACACTTGATAACAATGCAAGTGTCAAAAAACGTGTCGAAAATTAATGTACAAATAGCAAAGTTCAATCGGTGAGGACCTTACTACATGTACACTATGGCGCACACTTTAGTTAACACTTTGCCACGCGACATTACCCTGTTGGATAGTTTAAATTTGAAACAGTTTTCCCATCCAATTGACACTTGATAACAATGCAAGTGTCAAACAACGTGTCAAAAATCAGTGTACAAATAGCAACATTCAATCAGTAAAAATCTTGTTACATGTACACTATGGTGTATACTTTAGTTTACATTTTGCCAAGTGACATTACCTAGTTGGAATGTTTAAATTTCAAACAATTTTCACATCCAATTGACACTTGACAGCAATGCAAGTATCAAAAAACGTGTCGAAAATCAGTGTACAAATAGCAAAGTTCAATCGGCGAGGACCTTACCACATGTACACTATGGTGCACACTTTAGTTAACACTTTGCCCAGTAATATTACCCTGTTGGACAGTTTAAATTTCAAATAGTTTTCCCATCCAATTAGCACTTGAGAACAACGCAAGTGTCAAAAAATGTGTCGAAAATCAGTGTACAAATAGCAAAGTTCAATCGGTGAGGACCCTACCACAGGTACACTATGGTGTACACTTTAGTTAACACTTTGCCACGTAATATTACCCTGTTGGACAGTTAAAATTTGAAACAATTTTTCCATCCAATTGACACTTGACAATAATGCAAGTGTCAAATAACGTGTCAAAAATTAGTGTACAAATAGCAATGTTCAATCGGTAAAAACCTTGCTACATGTACACTATGGTATACACTTTAGTTTACATTTTGCCATGTGACATTATCCTGTTGGACAGTTTAAATTTCAATCAGTTTCCCAACCAATTGACACTTGACAACAATGCAAGTGTCAAACAACGTGTTAAAAATTAGTGTACAAATAGCAAAGTTCAATCGTTAAAATATTGCAACATGTACACTATGATGTACAATTTAGTTTACACTTTGTCACGTGCCATTACCCAGTTGGACAGTTTAAATTTCAAATTGTTCTTCCATCCAATTGACACTTGACAATAATGCAAGTGTTAAATAACGTGTCAAAAATTAGTGTACAAATAGAAAAGTTCAATCGGTAAGAACCTCGCTACATGTACGTTATGGTTTACACACTTTAGCGTACACTTTGCCACGTGACATACCCAGCTGGACAATATAAATTTCAAAAAGTCTTCCCATCCAATTGACACTTGACAATAATGTGAGTGTCCAACAACGTGTAAAAAATCAGTGTACAAATAGCAAAGTTCAATCGGTATGAACCTTGCTACATGGAAACTTTTGTTTACACTTTACCACGTGACATTACCCTGCTGGGCAGTTTAAATTTCAAATAGTTTTCCCATCCAATTGTCACTTAACAACAATCCAAGTGTCAAACAACGTGTCAAAATTAAGTATACAAATAGCAATGTTCAATCGGTAAGAACCTTGCTACATTTACACTATGGTGTACACTTTAGTTTACATTCAATCAGTAAGAACCTTGCTACGTGTACACCACGGTGTACACTATAGTTTACATTTTGTCACGTGCCATTTCCCAGTTGGACAGTATAAATTTCAAACAATTTTCACATCGAATTGACACTTGACAACAATGCAAGTGTCAAAAAATGTGTCGAAAATCAGTGTACAAATAGCAAAGTTCAATCGGTGAGGATCTTACTACATGTACACTATGGTGTACACTTTAGTTAACACTTTGCCACGCGACATTACCCTGTTGGATAGTTTAAATTTGAAACAGTTTTCCCATCCAATTGACACTTGATAACAATGCAAGTGTCAAACAACGTGTCAAAAATAGTGTATAAATAGCAACGTTCAATCGGTAAAAATCTTGCTACATGTACACTATGGTGTATACTTTAGTTTACATTTTGCCAAGTGACATTACCTAGTTGGAATGTTTAAATTTCAGACAATTTTCACATCCAATTGACACTTCACAGCAATGCAAGTGTCAAAAAACGTGTCGAAAATCATTGTACAAATAGCAAAGTTCAATCGGCGAGGACCTTACCACATGTACACTATGGTGCACACTTTAGTTAACACTTTGCCAGGTAATATTACCCTGTTGGACAGTTTAAATTTCAAATAGTTTTTCTATCCAATTGACACTTGACAATAATGCAAGTGTCAAATAACGTGTCAAAAATTAGTGTACAAATAGCAATGTTCAATCGGTAAAAACCTTGCTACATGTACACTATGGT